>NW_009603453.1:0-21330 GCF_000690535.1 Cariama cristata
GCATCCACATGCTGAATCCTAAATTCTCCAGACGAGTGAGACATTGCTTAAATTCCTTAAACAGCTTTCTGGAGTGAGACAAGTCCATTGCTTTTTGTGACCCTCAGTCTTAATTTCATGCTCCTTACTGATGCACCATCTGCTCAATTACAGTGATATTGGGTAAGAAAGATAACCTGCACTCAATTTTGCAGGTGTTAATGTTGCTCCGCACCACCATACTCATTAGGTCAACCCATTACACAAAGCTGACAGATATTGACTGAGCTCATCACAGGGGTAGAGCTGTTGAAGACAGGCGTAGTGACCTTCCAAGCTGGGTGGCAGGCCAGAGGAGAGACTACACCAACATTTTTCCTAAGGAGAACTTTGTTTTCCTCTCTGTATGCAGCCAGGTTTGCTGTGCAGTGTGAAGAAACTCCTTTTTATGGAGGACAATAGGATATGGGGTAACATTTGGAAAAAACTTAGGATTGTGGAATGCAGATATTCTCCAGCAAAAGAAGGTGGCTTTTCTTTATGTACCCAGGCAAACTACCTAGATTTTGGGTTTCATCTTCTCTCCCATTTTAAGGAGGTCCGTTGTAAATTTCTTTCTGAAAATATGCCATTTTGGGTGGTATGCCAGGCCTGAGCTAGCTCTGACTG
Source organism: Cariama cristata (assembly GCF_000690535.1). NCBI lineage: Eukaryota > Metazoa > Chordata > Aves > Cariamiformes > Cariamidae > Cariama > Cariama cristata. Next base: position 649 of record NW_009603453.1, read on the forward strand.
TTACAGCACCATGACTATCCCTGAGCAATCAGATTTTTTTTGCAGTGGTTCCTTACTCCTTTTGCAATGCTCAATTCCTTGCAATAATTAGAAAGCGTTTTTTTTCAAGTTCAAGATGTCTGCATTTCTTCTTTAGGATTTATCATGACCTTGTCTATAATTTCAAACCCCATATCTTGCCTTAAATTGGAGTAGTTATGAAGTGTGAACTGGAATTCCATTCTGAGTGGTTTGTAGAGCTTGGGCTCAGGGATGGATGGAAGAAGAGTGACCCAATAGTATGTGAAACTTGTGGAAGTCCCCTCTAAACTCTTTAGTGGGTTCCCACAAGTTAAAGGTCTTTTTTAGACTTAAAAATATATTTTGCAGTGAGGTAGCTTTGGAAATAGCTTGATCTGCCTTTACAAAAGTTTTCTTATTTTCTTTCTCCCCTTTTAGCCGACCAGACACATCCTTCTCTTGGTTTGTAAATCCTTTCAAGTGTTTGTATCACCTGATCTGGAGAAATTACAAGAAGTACATCATCATCGGAATAATTCTGCTTATTCTTATTGTCTTCCTGGTGCTCTTCATCTACACGCTGCCAGGTGCGATCAGTCATAGGATAGTTGTAGGATGAGCATAGGTTACGGCTCTCGTTGTAACCAATCATACACAAACACTTCAGTTAAAAATAGAAGTCAGGCATACAGAATTAATCAACCTGAAACGCATCTCATTCCTTGTAAAAAGAAAATGTAACTATTCATATCAGAAAGCGGAGCTCTCAGAATATTTTAACGTCTTCTTTGGCTGCTAATTCAGACCCAGCCGTAATGTACATTATCATTAACATACTGCTGCAGTTTTATTGACAATGAAAGTTTGATTCTGCACCTAAAACTGAGTTTGAAAGTAAATTCCTTAATGTTATGCAGAAACTGATTTGTCAGTCAAGTATTTTTTATTACAAATGATTAAATATTAAGAGCAAAATCTGTACACAAAGATAAATGTATAGTTCAGTCTTTGCATAGTTTTGTAATTATTTGAACTGTTTTTCAATGACCTTATAATAGTATGATTATTTTGAGATAAAAGGTTCATTAAAAAAAAAATCTAAGGTTAAATTATATCATTTGGTGTCATGTGCAGAATTCATCCTGCGCCTGTCAGTAGGAGCTCTGTGCTCTAAAAAGATGTCTCACATACTTATAAATGAGGTAAGTGTCTGTGACAGGGGGAGGTAGAAGCAGAGATGCAAAGAACTTTTTTCAGCTGCAGTTTGAAAGTTCTGGAGGGCAGTGGAGGAAAGGGATCAGGAAGATGAAGACTCAGCCACAGGCACTGTGGTAGCAAGTGATCTTTGTTAAGGATAGGGAACAGGGAGAATCCAGATGCTTGACAAGCAGAAGGAAAGAGGAATGGAAAAGCAAAAGGCTGCAAAATGGAACAAATCATGGAGGATTAAAGAAAACAAGGAATAAAACCTTACATAGTTGTCAATATGAAGATCCTCATCCTACTTAAGAGCACAATAAAAATTGCTGCAGCCCGTGTCGTGCACAAGGTAAGGCTTGATAACTTGATGACACTGCTCGGCCTTAAAATGAGTGATTATGAATTTGAAGTAGCTATAGAAATCTCCTCTAGTCTCATCCATGGTTAGACATGTTGTAAAGAGGTGACCTTTGAGAAAATGCTTTCCATCATGCTCCACTCATAAAAAGTATGAGCACCCTTTGCAAATTTTTAAGTATCAAAAGTCAAGAAAAAGAAATCCTAGAAATGCTGATAACTCTGCTGAGCTTGGGGTGGAGGAACAGAAATGTAGGCATCTGCATCATTATCAGAGGCAACTTCTATGGGAAGCTTGAGTGGTAGTTCTTGCATCTGGCCTGTAAAGGCTGTGCAATGAGCCTCTGTGTTCCCCTCTAGCCTACAACACAGGTAATTGCATTATTCTGAAAAATGGATGTCAGTGAAACTTCCACAGAGAAAATAACTTTACATTTTAAAAGCATTTTAGAGGCTTGTTTTGGATGGGATGAATTGCTCTAAAAGTGCCTCTTCCTCATTCCACTAATGCTAGAGGCAGATGGCTAAAGGCAGGCTGAAAGCATCCCATCCCCACCCCATCTAGATGATTGTAACTCTTAGTATTTCTTCTAAATTTCATGTTCTAATTATACAGTAAATATAACTGAATTATTTAGGTATGTAAGTAATTACATTACAATTAAGACATGTGGGTTTTACTGTTGGGCTATTTTCTTTGGAAGTGTATTTAATATGACCAAGAAATTAGAGCACAATTACATGGTTGAATCTGCACTAGTTAAAAGTAGCAATGCAAGACAGTGATGTGGAAAGGTGCTGAGCACCCTCGAGTCCCACTTCATCTCATGTCCCTCTGCACTGGACTTTCATCTGGTGCACTCTCTACTTCTGCAGCATTGTGACACTTTCCTCTGAAATCACTTCTTTTTCACTTTTGTAGTGCTTTGAGATTGAGCCAGTATAAAACAGAAAAGGAAATCTTATTTCTCCTAATATATCTCACTGTACCATGAATTTTGGAACTGCAATTTAAAAGCTCCAATAAGAGCAAATAAAATTATTTTGATGCAAAAGGTAGGAGTTGAAGCGCAACAACTGGAGTATGTTGTGACACTCATAGAGGCGATGGTTCTGATTTTTTTCCATTGCGTCTGGGCAGCAGGCCTGATCCTGCATGGCAGCTGCTGTGTCCATCTGTGCTTGTTTGACCTTGCTGCTATGGACCGTGTGAAGCACCGGGCTGCGGCTTGAGCACCCTGCCCTTGCTGGAGGGTCCTCCTGCACGGTTCCAAGACCAAGCCTTGGCTCTGGACCCCAGCAGCAAGCAGGCAGTGGCAGCAGCACTGTTAGGACGAGATGGTTGAAATGACATCCCTCTCCAAGACCTGGTCTGAGCCTGGATGAGCAGGGACCTTGCAAAGACCCTGTCTCCCTTCTTTCCTTGCCTCCCAGTGCAAGTAGCCATGTCCTTCATCCCTGCTGCCCCTGGGGTCTTCAATCCCCTGCAGCATGGCCATTCCTGAGCCCCTTGTATTGCTGAACACCACGATCCCCTTACTCTTGTGTAGATCTGAAGTCTGGGATAAAAAGGGCATCATACAGCCAAAATGCAAGCAAGCTAACTCCTCCACAACCCTTAAACTGCCTATCACTACACACAACACATGTAGGCTGAGCTGGATAGCATTGTCTTGTGGGACAAAGCTAAATCAAATACCTTTTCATGATCTTCCAGATGGCTGGGGATGGCTGCAAAGTAGCTGCAGAGGCAGGGCTGTCAGTAATTATTAAAGAGGCAAAATGTAGCAGCACTCAATGCTGGACTACTCATACAGATGCCAGATGTTACAGTTTTGCATCTTAAGTGAGTTTATGGTGACATGGGCTTTGTGGTTAGGTGAGTGAGGTTTATACCCAGGACTGTTGTTATTGTCAAGGGCTTCTATCTATTTCATACAAAAAAGAAGACAACCTTACCCTAAGCAGTTATCTGAACATTGGTCTGCAATTATGCTTGCTCAATTTTGATGCCAGCCGGTACAACTTGGAGTTTTATCATCTGGTTTCTGACCACAAATAGCTCATTAAGTAGTTGAGTGCTACCGTTGGCAGATACAAGATCTGTGGATTTAAGACTGTGCTCTTGGAATGGGAAGGGTAACCAGGAATCCCAGAAATATTTGGAAGTATTAGCCTACCAGTGCTGATGTAAAAAGGCACATCCTGTTTAAGACATTTGGCTTTCAACAATCAACACTGCTTTTTGCATCCAAAAATCTTCTCAGGTGGGAGCAGATGTTATCCTTCTGGGAGGCAAACCTGAAAGATGGAGAGACCTATTCCTGAACCGTTGAAGACAGACTCAATTTTGGGGTGTAATAATTTCTGAATGCCCAATTTCAGATACCCTGGGTCAGATTTTTAGACACAAACTCACCTCCTGCTGGCATTTAAGGAGCATAGTGGGAACAGATTCCCATGATTTAGTGTTGTAGAGCAAGTTGGGCACTGATGGGCTCTGCTTGCTCTAGGCTCCAGTTGCAGCTGATTCGATGTATGGGCACATCAAGATGGGTGACAGGGGACAGACATGTCAGAGGGTTGTGCTGACCAGACTGAAGCCAGCTCTAGCCTGGAAATATATATGGTGCCAAAACCTTGCTGCTTTCAACGGGACACATCAGATCACAGAGCAAATAGTGGCCAGTTGTCACCCAGGTTATGTGGCCATTGTAGGTGGATGTGCTGCATTTTCAATCACTAGGCAAAACTCTACATCAAAAGAAATTGTACAGGTTTATAAATGCTAGCAGCAGATGTCCGACAGCACAGTGGTAGAGATGGGGCAACAGAGAAAGATGGACCTCTGCCTTGTTCTGGTGATACAGCTGAAGAACATCTGAGGAAAGGAAATGGGAAGTCTACCTTTAAGGAGGAGAAACAAAGCAGAACCTAATCAAGATAAAACGTGAACCACTAGAAAAGGAATGGTTCTCTGAGGAAAACAAACTCAGCTCCAGGCATATTCACAGGCACACTACAATGAAATCTTTATAAAACATTATTATTACATGAATCAGAAGGAAGAAGCATTACTGCCATTGCAAAGTAGAGATGTGAAAGCACTTGCTTTAACAGAGCAGGAGGAAAGCAATAGAAAACCGCTATCAGATCTTTTCTGTCAGAGTCTCCCATAAAAGGGAACAATACTGAAAAAAACCCATGAACAGGTTACTGAACTGTGAGTCCTTGAGCAAAATATCTATTAACTTATATCCCTGCCATTTCTGTTGGCTCAGTGCAGGAACATACAGTGGCATGGTAATACTACAAGCAAACAGGAGCATGAAAAGCTTAAGAAGCAGCAGGAGTTTTGAGCTGGGCCAGTAAAAGCAGGCAGTCACACGTAACCAGCACCCCCACAGTGGGGTTTGCAGCAGTCTTGCCTGATTTCCTGATGTAAGAACAGAAAAGAGCTGTTATCACTGATTTGGCTACATGATGACCAGGTACCTGACAGTAAAGGGTGAATCTTATGGGTATAGACCTCTGTTGACAATTTTACAGTCCCACATAGCTCATTAGAACAAAAAAAAATACCTTCTCTCACACTGCACAGTGTAGCAGCTCCCAAAGAATATACTTGCTGTTCATGACTCATTACAGAAGTCTGCAATAAAAAAACATTTACCTGTGTAAGCAAAAGCTACCTGAGCCCAGCTGCTGAAGACCAGCTGTTTATGGGTGCTTATCTGGAAAATACCACAGTGTGAAATGATCCCCAGGCTCACTGGGAGCTAAGGATGGGGCCACGTGCAGCACCCGTTACTGGCTATTTCCCACTTACAACATCCCAGCCTATCACAAAACCCTCAGGAAAACTCGAGCATGAGCTTCCTTCCACTGCCACCACAACTCAGGAGCTTAAACTACCACAGGATAAAAAGGAATCGGGGAAAAAGCTATAATTTCCAATTTCCCCTCCCTGCCCATTGAGTAAGACAGAGAAAAGCAGCACTTGATTTCCCTGCAACCCAAGATCCCACCAAGTCCCCATGGATGCTAAGCTGCCCAGCAGAGCCAGGACAACCGTGGTGTCCCGAGCAGCCCTGGCCCCAGCAAGGTGCAGCTCTGAAGCTCTGCTGGAGGATGAGGTTTCAAGCCCAGGCTCATGCTGGGCCAGCCAGGTCATGCTTACCCTCACCTGCAGAGTCATTTCTGCAAAACCCACCAGGGCCCTGACAGTTTCTGTGTGTTGTGCAGTCAGTCTGCATTTCATACAGCGAGGTAGCGACCCGGCAGCATGCAGGACCAGGCTGGTCCATGGGTTGTCCAGGTGGGCTACGCTCACATCTGCAGATTAGCACTCTCCCCAGAGACCTGCTCTAGATATCTGTTTTCTTTTCTTTGCTGTGTGGCCCCTTGGTGCTTGCACAAACACCTTGGCAGCAGCTACATCCCTTTCCTGACTCTGTGTGACCTTGGTCGTGGGCTGATTTTCTTCTGCTGCAAATGGGGTAGCACATCTGCCTCCCTCCCAAAATAAATGGGCTTTAGGGGGGAAGGCTTCTGACAGTCTACCTGATGGACAAACGTTTCCAGGTTCTGTGCTGGGAGCCATCGTGCTCTGAGCACGGTGCGTGCTCGCCTCTCCCCCCACACCAGTACAAGGCAGGAGGCTCGGGAGAGGTGAGAGGTGCTGGCAGGCTCTGGGGAGCTGCGCCAGCCCAGCCTGCCATCTTGGCCTTGCATTGCTCAGACTGTGGAAAAGCAGGGAGCAGGGGCGTCAGAAGATCCTTTTCACACATGGGAGCAACTTCCACACTGTGCTTCTCATCAGAGATTTGCTAATTTGTTTTCACAGTAAAAGGAATCTTTCTGGCTATCATTTATGCAGTTCCTTCCATTTTCAAGGGAGCAATGGAAATGCATGTGTCTGCTGACTGCTCCAACCCTTCAGCACCCCATTGCAGCAGTTAGCATCTAATTTGCTGCTGCAGCCCCGGCTGCTTACGCTGAACCACAGCTCTCTCAAATGCATCAGTCATCAGCCGTAGTTGCAAAGCCGTGGTTGCACAGCCATGGCTGCAAAGCAGTAGTTGCAGCGTAGCAGCTGGCACCTCCATTCCTACTCCAAAATAACAGAAATGTCACAAAGCCGACAGCTCAGCAGGTCAACTCAGGAGAATTGTGACTGATTGAAAACAAATTACTTTGTCAGCCTGTATCCCTGAAATGTTTCAGGGAGACTAAAGCTTTCATGATAAACCAGGCTTCACCTAAGAGGTAGAGCAGTCCTTTGCTACACAGGGATGTAACCACGCGTCAGGCTGCGTGTTGCCATTTGAATTCTCTGTGTAGAAAAGCACCACAAACAGAGAGATCTGACACCATTTCCTGGCTCTGCCATGGACTCCTCTTTGCCTTCTGAGAGGGCAGAGGGTCAGGTTTTCATGCAAACCACAAAAAGCATCAAAAACTGATTAAATCTGTAAAAATTCCCATGTAGACACACCTAAATATCAACCAAATTGTGATAAAAGGACAGCTTTCTAAAATGTTTCCTCCAATTTTCAGTCTGTAAGGAAGGGTCATCTTTTTTTGAAAGCCTAGTCTTTATTTTTTAGCTTCTTGCAAACATTTTAAAAAGGGAAGACAGCAGTGTGACTGACAGAAATTGTGGCTAGTACACTCAATTAGTTTTGCTAAGATTACCATACTCAGAGTGACTATTCATAACTAGACTGCCTTAATGTCATACTGAATATTGAATTTGTGGATTGGCAGAACAATTTATCCTACAAAGCAAAGCAAGGGGGAAAAGCTAAGCTCCAAAACAAACTATATACATCTTTATCCTGCAGTTATGATTTTTGTGAGACAACAAATTCGACAGCTCTGTGCCTCTTGGCAGACTTAATTCTTCATGTTCTTTAAGTCCAATATGAAGTAGCCTGGATCTCCTGGATTTGGGGAGTTGGGTATGTTTTGTTCAGTTTGGGGGGTTCTTTTATTGTAGGGTTTTTTTTCCCCAAAACTTTCTTGAAAGTTAAGATTCTGGACAAATTGAAGAGATTTTACCTGTAAGAGATTTCTTTCCTACTCAGAAAAGGTTTGAAGGCATTATGGTTGATGCTCATGTGATCATAGATCCAGAGGTTAGTTTATATGAAAGTTCAACACCTGGGGGTCTCCCTACCATTCCACCTACCCCCTGGAGATCTCTTTTCTTACACTGCATGCGTTAGATCATCTCAAGCCAGTCTCGGTACCTTGCAGTTAGTGCAAGATGTCCTCCACTTCCACTCTGATTTCAACACAAAGGAAGGTGGTGATCACCGTCCAGGATATATTAAGGACATATCAGAAAAAAGAAGGCATTATGCAGATCTTTGAGTCTTATTCCTCACCTAAAGGTACCCTAGAGGCTTTCATGTTTAACTATCACCATTCTGCTGTCCATATAGATAAGAGACAACTGTGTCCATCCTACATGGAATTTTATGAATCAAATCTCCATCTCAGTGCACCAAATTGTTTCACAAAGCACCAAAATATCTTGTAACATCGCAGTTGCTGCTGCTTCTCAGATGTTTGTTGGGAAGGTGGTTTGGTTGGGGTCGTGAAGCCAGTGGGGTCGCAGGGGATTTGCAGGGGGTCTGCCCTGCCCTGCTTTCTGCAGAATATTCTGTGCCTTGCTCCCAGCCCGTGAACTGCACTGCACCCAGCAGATTGGTCTTGTAGTGACTAATGACTATGTTAAAATTACTTTTACATTGGGAAGAAACAAATCCCCTGATGAGGTGGTATAAAAATTTGTTTCCTCCACATGTTAGTCATAGAAATGTCTTTTGTTTTCCAGGAAGAGTTCTTTATTGCCCTGTGTGCCGGCTGTGAGCCCTAAAAGGGATATTTATGAGCTCAGCTAAACAGCCGGTTTGCCTTCAGCTCCAAAGTGCAGAGTCCTGTCTCCTTCCAGACTAATTTATACATTTTCTATCAGGTATTTGTGACTGGGGACAAGATCAACCCAAGATCTGGTTCCAGGCTCCCAGACATTTGGTATATGACAACCACCTCTCCCTTCCACTTTCTAATTAAGTTCTCATCTCAAAAGCAAACAAATAACAACTTTTCACATATTTCTGATGGAGAAAGGATGATTTATAAAAATCTTCCAGACTGCATCTCTTTTAATGACTTCTGCAAGCATGTGTGGAGACTAATCAGAGCTACAATAATTAGCAGAAATTGTGCATCTGCTTCCTGGATGCCTCTGCCATGGCTCCAGGACTCTGCGGCAGTAACAGAGGCCACCTTCATTAGGAACAAGCTGGAAAGGTCTCTGGCTGTTCCCTCTCTCCTACTGACTGAAGAGTGGCCCTGGCTGAACACTCTCTGATGACACTGACAGCTAATTAACAGGCTAATTCCAGCACCCTGCTTTTTCAGAGTTACCTGCTCATCACAGCACAGAACTTTTTTCATATTGCAGCTCCTTGAAAAGGCTGTGCTTGACCTGCCGGTGCAGGAGGACACCGTTACCAGCAATGCCTCCCCATTTTGCTGTGCTCGTGGCTGGTACTCCTTTTGCGAGCAGCTGGGTCCTGCCAGTGAGCAAGGTGGAAAACAGCAGGTCCACTGCACACAACTGCTGGCTTAGAAGCTGGAGTGAAGGTGAGGCTGGCAGAGGAGAAGGAAACCTTCTTCAATTTCTGTGTCCAGCCCCAGCCTGCATTTTCCCTTACCATTCAGGCACTGAAAACATGGCAGACCTGCAGATCATATCGGCGGGTGCTATAAGACTTCTTCTCCAAATGTCTTTTACGAAAGGCATGTACAGAAATTTGGCATCCATTAGTAGGCAAAATTGAGAGCCATTGGAGATTGGGAAAAACTGTAATATTTATATAAATATATTAAAAATACAGACCAAGATGTCTACATTGCTAGGTGGGATGGCTGAATAGTATAGTTATACTGCTGTCACCTTCCTCCAGTGGTTTCTTTTTATTCTAGTTCTTTGTTATTCTCCGCAATTCTCACCCAGAAGGGTCTCTGTATGCCCCTGAACCAGGGCAGTTGGCCACACTGGGGTACCACACCTCAGAAGGATTCCTTCACCTGCTTTTGCTACCTGCAGCCTAAGTGGCTACAGCTGGTCCAGCTGCCTCCTTTGGAAGCCCCGCCTCTCTCACCTTCATCCCTGATCAAAGCACCTTGTACCCATGAGCAGTGGTTACAGCTGCAAGCCCCCACTGGGCTAAGGGACAAATTTCAAGCACATGGAAATCCAAATTAGTTTGTCATGCTGATCCATGCCATTTAGCTCTGCATTGCAACTTACATGCCAGATTTCAGGAAAATATCGGAAAAAGAGCCAAATGCAAAAGCAACTCCAAAGGCTGTTGGCATGTCTTGAGAGACAAGGATTTATCTTTCTGTTTACTTATTTGTCAGTGATGTTTCTTTTTCCTGACAGATAAGCGATAGTTAATCCACTCCAGAAACAAGCACACAATTCTAATATACTGGCAAAGCATTGGCCTGTCAATATGACTGTACAGCAAATAAACGTTAGCTGCGTTTGGTGCATGCGATGGACTTTTAATTACCCATTGCCATTGCAATAAAACCTCACTGAAACACTAAACAAAGCACTTTCCAAAAGCCTGCGGCCTCCTGACACCATCATTATGTTCTTGGCTCTTGGTGTGTGAATAGCTTCACCCAAGAGAGCAGCTCTGCCTTCGATCAACAGCTCTCCAGAGCTGGTACCCACAGTGCAGATGGATGCGCACAGCTTGTGTGGAAGTGCTACAATATAGCAGCTTCAAAGGCTGTTTCAGAGCCTTGGAACACAACTGCAGTGAATATCATACAGTAAAGTCAATATACTAAGCAAACAGTAATAATAAGAGTAACACGTTAATCAGAGGATTAGTGAGAGTCATCTCGTTCTGCTCAGTTCACGCATTTCTCTTCCTTCAATATCTTTATTTGGAAATGGTTTGCATGTCCCAGGCTCTGTTTTGACTGATTCCTGATAGGGTGCAGCTCACACAGATGTCCCATTGCAGCTATGACCACAAAGAGGGCTCGCTCACAGCTCTGGGAGCACGGGTGGATTTTGATGTACCAGGACCAGGTCTTCCTGTTCTTGGTGCAAGGAGCTGGAGTAGCTATTCGTGAGGAGCACTTATGAGCTGGATGTGTAAAATGTGACAATATGGAGGATAGTTTTCAAAGCCAGGCACTGTGATTTTCCCTCATGCATGGTAGACCCTTAACAGAGTTGGATATCTGCCTTCTCCAGTGCTGTTCATGTGATCCTGGGTCAACACCTCTCACAGCTGATGCTCACTGCCCACCAGGACAGACCTTTGGAGTGTGGGACCAACACATGTGCTCAAGAAATAGGAATTTATTAGCTCATCCAGTTGTTGGAGTTTTGGACATGAAAGGTTTATCAGGCTGAAAAGTGAAGCTGGGATGCTTTGTCAGCAATTTTTTTTTAATGCAACATCTGTGATGGGGGAAGGAAAGGTGGAAAGGTCGAATCCTTTTTACTGACTCCACAGGCTTTGGTTAGGGCCCTTTTGGTTTGTAAAACCAAAGATTGTGCAGGCAGCTAAAAAGTGAAAGTTCAGGAACAACTATGTAGTCCAAATCCCATTACAGCCCTCTAAATTCCAGTGACTGTAGAGCCCCTGTAGCTCCTCAGGTCAAGAGGCAAAGCATCTTCATTTCCACAAACCTCACTTTCCGCCAAATTGCCTCTGATTTTGGGGCTGAAATTTTATAAATTGGCTTTAGTGTTTCCATTCTTATTTAGTGGTTTGAGAAATCAGCTGGATTTAGGGACAGGGAAGCACAGACTGATGAGAACTTGAGGTTGCTGTATCAGGTCGGACTGCGAGCCATCGAAGCCAGCTGTCCACCCAGCAGCAGCTGGCAGGGACGATGGCAGAGCTGTGCCCAGAGCCATATGAGGGCCATGGTTCAGGCTGAGTTCTTGCATCAATCCTTGGACGCCAGTACCACAAACACGCTCCAGACTGTGAGACCTTGCGCAGCTGAATGCCCCCTTGCCAAACCCATTTCTTACTATATCAGGTAAATTATTTCCCAGCAGGTATTACGTTATCCAATGTGTTCTTCCCATTGGACCCAAAAAGGGAAGAACACCTGTAAATCACTTGCACCTGCAGTCACTGGGGTGCTGACTGAATTCCCTGCGGCATCCAGGCATGCGCCAGACCCCAGACACTCCACTGCATATGCCAGGCACAAAACCTTGTTTAGGAACAGAATAAAAAGGTCTGACATCTGCCTGAAAGGTTGTTCCACTTGGTTAGTATTCAAATATGCTAATTTATTCATGACAAGAAAATTATCTTGCTGCACACAAAACTAAACACTGACTGCTGCCATCACTTACATTTCAGGAGCTTCACAAAAAGCGATGGATTTGACTCTGAATTTACTCCTTTTCATTTTTCTCCCCCTGCTAGAAAGTTCCTCATGAGTCACCATCAGCATCCCAAGGACCTCCCAGACAGGCTGGGGGACCAACACCTGGGGAGAGAAATATCAATTCACTGTTTGGGTCTGGTCTTGGAAAAGCCGTAGGATTTAACAAGCCCTGCTGATCATGCCTTGCTTTGTTAACTGATCCCATCCAACAGGGCTGAAACATGAACTGGGCATGCGATACAAATCTTACCTGTTAATTACTTTTGGGTCCCTCCCTACTTTCAGACCTCTCTTCTGCGTCCTTCAAGGGCACAGGGCTTTCCCTGCAGTCCCTGATCGCAAGACAACAAGGTTTCCAAGTCAGCTTTCACTCACCTCTAAAATTAAACATTCACCATTGCCAAGTGACCAGCTAAACCCCCTGTTTGTTTACCCCTGTGCCACCCATTCCCAGTACTGCAAGAGCAGATCAGTAATTCTCTCTTTGGAAAAAAGCAACCTCGTGGGTTCTTCTTTCTTTTTAAATGTCAGTAGTGCAAGATTATCTTCCACCAGGAATGAAAAGTAGATACACACTTGGTTTAACTGGGCTCATTGTTGCTTTGTGTGGTGTGAAGTACCCACAGCATGTTGTTTGCTGAGCCTGTATTACGGACTTTCTTCAGTTATTGGCTGTAAATTAAACAATAAAAGCAGGTGGATCACATCTCTGCAGTCCTTAGGACTGGGAAATATGCAGCCTGCTTGGAAATAAGAGAAAATGAGCTACAGAAAGTGCATTTTACAAGAAGGTTTGGCAGGACAAATCAGTCCCAGACCTGAAACGCAACTCCTGTGCATCCCAACCCACAGCAGGAGCACGGAGGAGGAACTAGCTCCAAATTTCGCAGCTGGTCCTGCTACCTCCAGATTTCAGAGCAGCTTGAGCATGACAGGAGCAGACTTACCAGCTGGACTGAGGTACCCTGTGGGATGGGTGATGGAGGACAGGCTCCGATGCTGCCGAGGCCCTTCAGCGCTGATCAGGATCAGCATTTGACAGCACTAGCCCACCCTTACATGACCTGGTCTCAGCTCAGCTCACTGGGTCTGATGGCATTTCAGTACTTTTTGCAGGTCTTTGTGCAAGTTTCTCATAGGCTACAGTTGATTCAAAACCACTGGCAGTTTCTTTTGGAACTGAGTTATACAAATGATGATCCCTGTCTCAGAAAAACAGGCAGTATTGTTTTGTCAGTGCTTTTGAGGAGGCAAAGAAATTTTGTCAGTGAAAAATGTTATTTTAACCTGGGGCAGCTTGCAAGTACTTCATACATCATAGTTCTTTGAATGCACTGTTTATAATTGCATTAACTCAGAGAGCTTTCACCAGGCTCTTGAATTATGAATATGCATGACTGTGATTTCTTTTTTTTTAATCCATCAAAATACCTTTCATCCCAGGGTCTTAAGGTCTTTTACACAGGAATCCTTGTGGGTTGGTTTTGCTTGCTACCACATGCCTCACCGAGAGGGAAGCTGAGCGCGGCTCCGAACGGTGTATGTGCAGTCACAAGTCATCCGCTGAGCTGCCGGCAGCTGGTGCACGTCCCGCTCACCTTGCAGAGCTCTCACGGTGAGACCCACCATCAGAGCAGAGCTGCTGAAACATCGGTATGCCAGAGCACTCATGCTCAACTAATTACTGAACAGACAATATGGTTTGTGTGCTCAGTATCCCTGGCACAGCTTAAACAGTAATCTGACGTTACTCTCTGCCAGCATTCAGCCCCTGGTGTAACAGAGCATAACAAGGGGAAGTAGTTCTACTTTCGCTTAACATGGCGGGAGTTTTGTTTCTGATGCATGCAGGGCTTGAGATTACTGGACTTCAATCGTGTCAACAGATTGAGAGTAAGTAATTTTACTGCTGAAGGCTTTGGAAAAAACCTCTGTTGCCTCTCATCAAATACATGTGCCTCTGATGATTTGTATGTTGGAGGAAACTGAACACATAGTGAAGAAAGACCTGCTGTGATCAAATGCTCCATTATAAAAAAGCTGCTACTAGCTTCAGTATTTCACATTTTCGGACTTTTATTGTGCAGGACTTAAGATGAGGACTGGGAAAAAAAAAAACAAAACAAAACAACCTTCTCTTTAAACAAAAGCTTCTCTAAACTCTTGCAGTGTGACTGCAGATCAATTTCCCCCATGCAGGATCACTGGGTGCAGTTCTGAAGCAGCAGGTGGCATGTAGGAACATCACCACAGAAACATCAAGGCAGGACCAACATCAGATGCTCCATTTACACTGGTATGGTGGTGCAGGCACTGTGAGGTAAAGCAGAAGCGAGACAGTCAGCTGCTTGTGTCCACCTCACCCCTGCCCACCCAATGCAGCACCTGACATGAGGACTTCACCAGGCCATCCTCACCAGGAGATGTGCAGATGTTTCTCTGAGCCTGGATATCAGCTATTGCTGTAAATAACACCTTAAGGGATATAATGAGATGGGGCAGGTGATGCCACAAAACATTTTTAGCAGTCAGCAGCTGCAGAATTGAACTGTCCTAGTCAAGAGCATTTCAATGGTGGAAAAAAAGAATGTACAGCACACACTAGGACGATTTGGAGTGACAGTGGAGAGAGATTTCCTGAGTTCAGATTGCTTTGCAGCACGGATCCAGAGCAAACTGTTTCAATAACCCTAGCAATCAAACCAACATGGTTATGAGATGGTGCTGGGTTAACAATCAGAGAGTTCAGTAGAGCAAGGCTGGGCCATAGACAAACTTAACTGCCTTCCTATTTTGCTGATTTCAGTCCTTTTATTGTAAAAGCTGGAAAGGAACCTAACTAAATAACCTCTCAACTGTGGCAAAAGAATGAGTAACATTTCAGTTTGAAAATGAGTAAAAATAGAGAATACGGCCAAATGAATGAGTTGGAGAAGATTCTAGCACGTCATTTTTTGTTTTCAGCCGCATCTACCATTTTCACTATATTTTTATTGGGAAGTCAATTTTTACCTATAATCTGTACTGTGCTTTCACCAACCACCTCTTATTGTTTACTGAAATGGAGCAGGCTCATGCCAGAAGTCTCTCATCTCATCATGACTCCCTGGAAGTTTACATATTGGCTTGGCATAACCCAACTGGTAAAGTTTAAAGTGACTGGTTTCATTAAAAGGCAAAATTTTAGTCACCTACCCAGAATATTAACTTCTATTCCTTTTTCCTCATTTCCTATTTGTAGCATAAGCAATTCATAGTTATATGCAGTTGTATTTTTTGAGTAACTAAGTCCTTTAGCAGAAGAACTGTTATGCCAATGCAGTTACCACGCTGCAGGGACTCTAAATCCACCTGGCCTAATGAGGATGTTGGTTACGCGAATGTGTCACTCCCTACACTGCAAACTGCAGCACTAAGCTCAGTCATTCTGGCATCCTAAAGCAAACGCCTATGTAAACATTTCTTTAAAAAATAAAGTATACAAAAATTATTAAGCCAAGATAAGGTATGTAAGTTAAGACAGCATCTCTTTTTAAACCAACCAGAGCAAAAGGAAGAATTTGGCAAGTTTTGGGGCACATGAGATCTTCTTCAGATCTGCAAAAGAAATGGGAAACTTCACAGGCATGTAAGAGCAGAGAAAAGTTGTCACAGTTTGATGAGCTGTGTGTCAGACCATCGCTGAAGGAAATGTGGTTGGTACCTCTCAAGTGGAAAGATATTAATAAGATGGAGAGAAGGGTGCTGAGGTAGATACTGCCTGAGGAAAGAGAAGGCAAGATAGTGTAGAAAATGCGAAGCACAGAGAGGTTATCAGGGAGAAGAGAATCATGTGCCGTAAAAGTAATATTGCTATAGAGCCACTGATTTTTGGTATGCAGTAAGATAGGAATTTTAATTCCCAGGCTCATATTTGAGAGAAGTTTTATAAGTTTCCTTAATTCATTTTTTGAGTGAATAGATAGGAAGAGTTTCAATTTACCTTAGCAGGGATTCGTGTGTGTGAATGCAGTATACTTTGCTACTGCCTGAATAGCAAGTATATTCAAATCACATCTTCCCGTAACCCATCCTATAGTCTTCAGAGAAGACTTATATCCACTCTGAAGCACTGAAGGAAATGTAGCTAAGATGGTGGGACATGCTCGATGCCCCTGTGTGGCTATTGGGAATGGAAGTGGCTGCTTTAACCTTGGTGGAACCAGATTAAAAAATATATCAAGTCATCAAGTCTGTATGGTTAGACTTATACCTGCAAGATTGTTCAAGGGCTGAGAATTTGTAAGGCTGGGAAAGGCTATTCCCAGTAAGCTGCCTGCCTGATGTGGGCACAGGGGATGGAGATAGGATTTCTGGGCAGTCAGTAATTTCAGGGAGCATACTTGCGGTATGGAAATTCACTTTTTGTGAAGTAACTTTTGAAGAAAAGGAGAAATTTGCTGGTGCGAACATAGTTTTTTCGAGAAGGGGCATTCTCTAATTGATGCACAGGGATAGGTTGCTCCAAGGCACAGGAGGAACAACCGAGTGTGGAGGGACCTCCATGTCCTTTCTGCTCCCATCTTTCACTGTGTTCACAGTGGGCTCTACGTGCCCTCATGAGGCAGCAGTTTGTGGTCCCTTTGAAGCAAACTTTAAACTGTGATTAACATCTCCCTTCTTGGGACCTCATATGTTCACACTGAGGCTTTTCATCACCTTGTGTTTTCTGAGCAGGTACATGGCCCTGGCTTTGAGTTGTCTTTTTCAGCATATTTATTTTTATGGGGATGCAGAAGCAACTAGTCCCTGTGATGTTCATGGAATTGGGAGACCTTGTAAAATGAAGAAATTGTTCCTGTATTTCAAATTGTGCCCTTTGCATCTTGTCCTGTCACTGGGTGCCAGTGAAAAGATCCTGGCTCTGTTTTCTTTATTCCTTCTCCATCAGGTATTTATAGAAATGGATAAGATCCCCAAAGCCTTGTCTTCTCCAAGCTGGACAATCCCAGCTTGAGAGAGATGCTCCAGTCCCTTAATCATCTTCATGGCCCTTTGCTGGACTTGCACCAATATGTCCATGTCTCCCTTGTACTGGGAGTCTGGCCCTGGGTACAGCACCCAGACATGTCTCACCAATGCTGAGCAGAGGGGAAGGATCACCTCTCTCTACCTGCTGGCAATGCCCCTCCAATGCAGCTCAGGATGCTGTTGGCCTCCTTAATACTTATACTTGCAAATTCTGCTTCCAACTGTAAAAACAGACGTTGTACCAGTGAGGTGATAAAACTCTTTAAAGAGTTTGAGGCACTTGGGAAGTGTGCCAACAGAGCCCTTCATAGTTATTTAAATCATGGAAGCTGTTTTGCTCTCAGGTAGTGACCAAAGTAATGAAAAACCCTTCAGCTGCTCCCCCTATGCCCCACAGTACAATAAATAAATAAATACTGACTTCCCAGCAAGCCCTTTGTGAGAGATGTGTGGGCAGGCATGGGAGTGAACGATTTGGACAACTCCATTCTCTGCATTAGTGATGTAGCTCTTGGTCTCTGTGGAGAGATAAAGCTCAGTAGGACCGTGAGTTGCCTACAGTGTATGAACAATAAATGTATCCTACAATGTGTGATTCATGACAGCAGAAGGAAGGTCCCAGCCAAAGAAGACTCTAGAACTGAGGGGCCACTTTGGAGGACAAGGGAGCTCCTGTTACATTTTCATGTAATACCTCCAAGCCTGTCTGCAAAAGACATAACAGGGGAAGGCATTATAGCAGATGGTCCCATATAACAACAGTCTGAGCCGCCAAGGCTGCCTTCCTATTACAGGGAAGAACCAGCAAGCAAAATTCACATACAGCTGGGAAAGGAGGTCCATCACAGATAAAAGGAGCAATAGAGAGCTTGGCTACAGCTACCCTGGGAGGGATGGGGAAGATATTTGGTCAGGGCTAAGACCTCAGGGGTCAAACCCCTTTAGGGTTCAACACTGAATAGCAGCATGCAGGGAGGCGAGTGGTGATGCCTGAACTCCTTTCTGCTTTCCATCTAAGAAAAGCCTTTAGCCATCTCAGTGACAACCAGGGAAGAATGTTTCTGCACAGGTAGGATCTGAGGTTGGGTTCCTTTATTCTGCCTTTCCTTCTGTAATCTTTTCCCCTACTTGAAGTGCAGCTACTTATCCTTTGGCTTGGCTGAAATAAACCCTGCCATCCCTGCCTTGCCTTGTGTTAGAAGTCTTGGGGAAGTGAGAAGACCCCTCAGCAACAGCAAGGTGACTTAGATGCGCACAGGCAGCACCACAGGGACTCGCCATGCAGGACGAGTGATGGCATGCCTCCTGCAGAGCTTTAAAGGTGGTTCATTAGGTGGTTTTTCCCTGGTGCCAGCTCCCGGACAGAAGTCCCTCTCCAGCAGTTGAGGGACAGCTTCCAGCTCCAAGCACCCTTCTCTCTTCATCTGCTCTTGTCACATACCTCACTTGTCTGAGGGAAAAGAAAGGTTTATGTAAGGCAGTCTACAAAAACACTCAGGTCTTTCCTGCCTCAGAGTTTATGTTCTGTGTTTTGACCCTGCTGAGATCACAGGCCCAGCACGACTGCCCCAGCAGATATCTCTGCCTCCTCACATGGACTGCATTGCCTCACGTCAGTCAGTGTTGGGGCACGACCCTATCTGAGATAACCATGAAGAAAGGAGGAACTATCTCACCATATTTGACCAAGCGAAAATACCATTATCCAGCTATCATCACAGCATTTAACCATCAATCTATTTTGGAGAATATGAGATAGATAGATACCTGTTTATTTTGCTTCAAATGGCGATACTGTTGTTGCATTCTCATAACTGTTCTGTTGCAGACGTTTCTTGCACTCCTGCCTGGGGTTCAGGCAGACTGCACCTCTCTTATTTAACCCTGCGGCATTTGTCTAATACCGTTCATGCATCACACTGAGAGTTTGGGTGTTGAGCTCAGGGCTAGGGCTTCAGAGACAGGGCTTGTGGCTTGAGTCCTGGTGCTGGGATGTTTCGTGCTGCCAGTTTCCTTCATGGACCTCGCTCGCTCATCTTTAAGACTCTTCCATGGTGGGTCACTCCCAGAGCTTGCTTGATACAATATCCCATTTTTTCTTTAAAAATTGTTCACATCTAACTCTTTAAACCTGAATTTATATGTAGCTATATCCTTTTAATATCCACTTTAAATTTCCTTCTAGAAAACACAGTATCCATTTTATAACCAGTACATTAATTTCTTCCACTAGAAGAAAGCAGTTTCTCTTACACATTTCCTCTCTTCCAGCCTCTGGAATATTTTCACACTGCATTGACACAGATAAAGAAACTGCAGTACTCTATAGAAAACATGGGAAAATATTAATCTTATTAAACAAAAGAATACAGTAAAATAGAAACAGACTGTTCAAAAAAGCTTCACTGGCTATGGTCAGTTGAGGTATAACCTCACACAGTAGAATGCTAGTGTAGTTCTACTGGCTTTTAGCTGATTTACTTTGGTTGGAGTTATGTTACAGAAATAAAAATAACTGAGTGGAATTTTAAATGGATTAAACAATCTTCCATCAACCAATTTCTGACCTAGAATCACTCTTAACTAGAGTCCTTCATTTCTTTTCATTCACTGCTCTTTCCATAGCTGAGTCACTGCCTTTCATTGAACCAGAAGAGGGATCATGAAATGGTTTATAACAATAATCAATCTTCTGCCTAGACTGTCACAAGTAATCCACTATTAACAGAAGTGGTAGGCTGAGTTTGTGTTGGAGACAGTCTTTAGGGGATACTGTTATGTGGTACATTTTGTGTCTGATCTACAAAGTTCACTTAATAATTGCGATCTGATCTGAGGTCAGGATAAGACATAGAATTTAGACGACATGCAAATAAGCCATGTCTGCCCTTTACTTGGTTTTTTAAGTGTCCATGTTCTCTCTGAATCCTTGCAAGAGCTTTTTTCTTGCTCTCTCTTCTGCTCAGATTCTGCATATAATAGTCCATAAGGTCAGTCTGCATATAATGATAAGTTGGAGTAAGAAAGGTTTAGAAGTGCCCTCATACAATAAGGCATCTTCCACAATTCAATGTGTTGTGCACATCTGTCCTTATGCTCTTATGCTCCCCAAGCACCTTTTAACTGAAAATTTTTAAGAACAGCTTTATAGAGCTGTTGAGATTAATGATGAGGAAAATAAACAGTTTTCTTTCACCGTTTTCTTCCTTCTCCTGTGCTGGCTGCAGTACATGTCTATGAAACATGGACAACAGAGTAAGTGACTGGACCTGCCTGACTCCCCCACCTTTCCCCAAGTAATATAGCTCAGCAGGTCACACCGAGCTAATTATTAAGGTGACTTTTGCAATTAGCCTACAAGGTCCCTTAGGTTTCTCTGCTGCCCTGTTCAGCATGGATGAGGTCTCGGCTGGAGCACTTGTGTCTATTCAGAGGCAATGATGCATAAACGTTAAAAAGATCTTGAAATACATGTTCGGTTCCTATGAGGGTATTATAGAATCATAGAATTGTTTAGGTTGGAAAAGACCTTTAAGATCATCGAAGCCAACCGTAAACCTAACACTGTCATAGAATCATAGAATCATTTGGGCTGGAAGGGACCGTTAGAGGTCATCTAGTCCACGCACCATGCAGTGAGCAGGGACATCTCCAACT
>NW_009603454.1:0-5614 GCF_000690535.1 Cariama cristata
ATCATCACGTTTCCCAGTTTCCTGTTTCGTCATGCAAAATGTATATGCTGAAAATGCTGCGATTTGCGTCAGAGGTCAGGCCCTTTCTAACGGGGGCACGGCACGCTTTGCAGATACCAAGGGGGATTTGATGCACGGGTGAGGTGCTGTAGCTTGTTATTTCCCTACTAGTCTCTAGAAAGCCTCGCATGAGCTTTTTGGCTTGGAAAAAACCTTTTCAAGAACAAACCTGAAGCAAGATGGCATTGCAGCTGCCAGTCTGAGACCGCAGCCCTTGGTTTCACCCCACGCAACGTGTGACTTGCATGGGATCTCACAAGGCAAAGAGTGGAAGGATGCTGGAGCGCGTGGGGTTGGCGGCAGTTTGGCTGGCCGGCCGTGGTGGGGGGACGGCTGCTGGGGAGCTCTTGCGGTAGCTCTGCCAGCAGCTTCGTGAGATGTTTGCTCGGGAAGTCCCCTTACCGCGTCTCCTAAATGTCAGGCCAAAAAGGCAGATGACACACACAAAGAACTGTGGTTTTCAAATTACCATCTTTGCATGTAGAAGTTGGATTCCCATTCTGGTGCTTGTACCATCTCCTTTTTTCACTAGGGTAGTTCTCTGAGCGCGAAGCGCTGTGCGAGCAGTAATTTAACTAACAAACACCCATCGCACCCCGTATGCCCCCAGTACCGAGAGTGAAGGAGGAGGAAGAGCTCGCTGCCCGAGGTGGTTAAGCCGAGGGCTGCTCTCCCAGCAGTTCCTCCTGTCAAGAGACCTCTCCGGGGCTCCCACCAGCACCACGCGCAGCCCCAGAGACGTTTCAGATCCGCAGCGGGCTGGGTTCCCAGTCAGGACCTTGACTCCCCATCCAGCCCTAGGTGCGAGGCACCCTGCCCGATAGCGGAGAAGAAAGTATTTGCAATTCACTCTTCTTCAATTAGACTTGTTTCTTTTAAAGTGACAATCCCCAGCAATTACTAAATAAAACAGCGTATTATGTAGTGGATGTGCGCAGGTGGTATTGTTGTAGGGAATAAGAAACTCTACTTTGTCTCTTTAAAAACAAAACATCTATCAGGTCATTGATCTGATGCATTCATTTTGTACCTGTAAAGGCAGGCCTTTTCTACCTTACAGATAATGTGATTCTTACCTTGTCATGCACATTCTTAGAACCAAGGTAATTATTTTTCATAGAATTAAAAAAAATAATCTTTTTAGCATATCTTAACACAGCTCCACACAAGTGATAGCACTTCTCAGACATGAAAACTATTTTTTACTTTGCACTTGTAGAATTTCAAATTTCTCCACTCTCAATATCTTTCTGATTTTTTAGCACTGTTGGTTCTATTTGCCTTGATACGCTGTGAAACCTTGATGCTTGTGACCAGCGCCTTCCAGTTCTAGCTTTTATGATTTCTTGTAAGCTTTTTTTCAATAGGTTTTTGTGCCATTCACTCCTTATTGACCTTATTCACTCATGGGGCCTTTCTCTTTACCCTTTTCACTTACGACCTCGTTCCTGTATCTGGCTTCAGATATACCGAAGATTGAGGAATTTGCTTTTACATCTCAGGCCCATCATTTTTCTTCCTCCTGTCTGTCTGGACCTGGCAGTTCTCTTCTTGGATGCCTTTCAATGCACTTTCATCTAGTCAAAATGGATCCTCTTCCCTTTCCCCTGAAACAGCCCTGAGCCTTTCTCTGTCTGTGATAACACCATTCCCATCCTTCTTTTGTTCAGACTTGCAACTTCCAAATGTTCTTTAGATTATATTTCGCCTGCCCAAAATGCATCGACAGCCATGTTCATTTTCAGAACTACACTCCGAAGTGCAATGTTCTTCCAGAGTCTGGAAAATTCCCTTCTGAACTGTCCTTCAAAAATTTATGGTTATTGACTTACTTAAACTGTCTGACGGAAACTGCAGGTATGCAACAAGAAAATATACCTGCATAGTAAAAGTGAACTTCAATCAAAAGACACCAAATACTTCTTTGGTTGACTAAATTATCACACATGTGAGCATTTGGAAATCTCCTCCGTGCACAGTTCCTGAACGCTGCTTGATTTGGGGTGCATTTTATTGAAAGTGGGGCTCCGTTGGCTTCTTTGTCATCTTTGGTTTCCAAATTGCAGTGAAGCCTATGAGAAATTCCAAGCACAATTCTTGCACCTGGCACAAAACTGACGACAGAGGATCATTAAATTTGGATAATTACCTGTTCAAATATTTCACCCTTGGGCAAATATATGGCTACAGCCCAGGGGAAAGCAGTTGCTGGAGTCGGTGCCTGGGGCGGGGGGATTCAGGGCTGACGTGACAAGCCTGCCAGGAGATGCTGGAGGTGCTTACCGAGTTCTCTTCACCTCTATTTTAGTACATCTGTGACTGGCGTGTTTGAACTTACGTGTTAGTGCTTGTGTGAAAGAGAGGAGAATAAAAGAGAATAGATCAGAAGTGGAAAGCCAGCTGAAGGAGAAAGAGCCTGTGTTCTGCAGAGAAGCTGCTTGCTGCCAGAAAGTGACCTTGAACATCTCTGAAGTCGCCGACTGCCCTTCAAGAATGGCCAAGAGGGATGAGGAAGCACAGGGTGTAGGCAATGGCTGTTTTTGCACCTCACTGCTACATCTAAGTCTTGTGCTAGTTGAACTAAATTCATACAGACTTTTGGGGCTTTTTTTGTTCAGTTTTGGGTTTTTTTTGGAAAGAAGTCTTTGTGTCCATTTGCTGCCAAGAGCCTGCGAGCTTAGGTTTGCTAAGGCAGTGTCTAAGCTACTGGGCTGCTCACAGGAGGGGGCAGTCCTAGTCCTCTTTTAGGAAGTAGTGAGACAGTGAGATCCTCCTCCCACCAAGGCTTGACAGGGCCTGTGGGCTCAAAAAGTGTGGCAGATGTGCTGCAAGGAGGAACAAAGCGCTGGGACCTACTTGGGCAGGGGGTGGTTCAAGCCCAAACCTACCGTGGGGCCCACTGAGGTGGATGGACTCGTCCAGGGTGGTACAGCGAGCTATTGCGCTGCCCAGTGCAACTTGCTTCTTGGAAACAAAGTACAATTTTCAACAAATACCTATGGTTTCTCTAGTCTGCGATGCCAGGATTTGCTATCAGACAGAAATAAAGGTTTCTTGGAAATCTGCTGCCATGTTAAAAGCCCGCTGGTGCTAGCAAGGTCCCGACATTGATTCTGTGACATTAGCTGGGGAGGATATTTTGCCTAGCACCTGAGCAAGGGAAAACATCATTGACTGCGATGCATAATGTACGATCAGTACATGACTGGTCTTGCACGACACTCTGAAAAGAGCTGCCCACACTTGTCACAGATTTCGTAAACACTGATAGCATCAACTGTGTTTAAACATGTGTTCAGCTGCCTCCAACTCTGCATGTCAAGACAACCGGTTTTTGAGGGCTGCGAAATCTTCCATGCATGTCTGTGACTCCGCGATCACGAGATGTTATCATTTGTTAGTTTCCTGGCCAAAGCGTGGTATACAACTGCCATGACTAATCCTGGTTTAACAGGAGGAGTTCTCCCCTGCTCTTCCTCTTTAGATTCAGGAATTCGTGCAGCGAACCAGGTAGTCGTGCTTTTCCTCCTTACCTTCTGATCATCTGCTCTAACTCTTCTTTGGTCAGAACAAGTGTTTTACTGGAATACAAAGGTTTCAAACTTCTTGCGTGAGGCTAAGGAAATAGCAGTGACCAAAACAAAGAGATTTACAAGTATGATAGATGCCTGTAGTGATAGTAAAAGCTTTATTTAAGCACACTTTAAAAGTAGGTGCAACAAAATGCTCTTTTCTTTAACTGCTTTTAAGGTGTTGCTTCTTGCCATCGATTTATAGTGCTATAGACCAATTTATACGGTCTGAGTAGACCATAAAACTTTGGTCTTTCTGAAATGAGTAAATTCAGACTTTGTTGTAACCATGATGCTGAGTTGTGTTACAGCACAAAGAGGAGATCCTCTCTCCTTTTCCCCAGAAAAGGATATTTTTTGCTGTTCCATTTGTATAGAGTAACTTTAAAGGCTTGCTCAGCATTTTGAGGGATAGTACCTCTTATGCTGGGTTGCCAGAAATGGTCCTGGCAACTCGCAACTCCTAGTCCCAGCATAAGGCATAGTTATGGAAGATGGGATGTGTCTAGAAACATGAAATAATTGATAACTATTGTGAATTAAATTATACTAAAGATAATTCATTTAATCTGGGACTGGCCTGCTAGCACACAGCCCAGTAATTGAATTCTCCTCTGTTAAAAAAGATAGATTAAAAGATATGTATATTAAAAGAAAATAATATGAAAGTTTAATTCAGAGTTTGGGTGCCAAATATTGTATACCTAAATCTGTATCATCAGTTAGAAGCATTCAAAGTTGCTGAGCATCTCTCACTGCTGCTTAAATCCATGGCATTGGAGGGAACTCAGTATCTCTAGAAATCAGAGTACTCATTTACCTGACTATGTATGAAATGAGCTGCTAACCGGTAAGTGTCCAGTTTGTACATACTGCCCTTACTTTAATCCAACGATAATGTATCCTGGAGAAGTTATGGGATCATGAAACATCATGAAATCAGTGAATTTGAAAAAAGGGAGTGAATTCTTATTTTTGACAATTCCCATCTAATAAGATGACATAAGCTTTTCAGGATGGCGGTAAAATGATGAACTCTTTAAATCACCACAGTAAACAACCAAGCCATACAGGCAGGCTTCGCACACAAGAAATTAATACTTGAGGAATAGAGGGCTAGGTTAAAATGAAGTCCTTTAAGAACATCTTGATGGCTAATATTTTTTAAAAGAATCAACAAAAATAAAGCTATTGACATGCCCAAGGGCATGTCAGGAAGTGTGGCTGAAACACAGCAGAAATAGTAAGCGTATTTAAAAGCTGAGGTTGTTAACACATCTGTAAGACCGACCAGGTGCCTCATGCGGTGCCCAGTACCTATCCCATTTTTCCTCTGGTATTTACGTTAGCTTTTGCAGTTCTTTAAGATGCAAACAAATTCCATTTTCATGAAACCTAAATGAAATCAGGGAAAGCAAAATTTAATCCGTAATTTACAAGGCTTTGGGTATCGTGTATTCCGCGAAAGTCCTTCCCTAGAGACTGTGACAGTGCTGCAGGCCAAAGCAATGCTCCGTGCCTGCGTGTTCAGCGGTTATTAACTGTGCATGCATTTAATCATATGTTTCGGGAGGAGTCAAGTTCTGTAGAGAAAACATGAAACTGATAAAATTAACCTAACTGGAACTTCATGTTGTAAATGTAGCAAAACTTCCTGATCTGCTCGGGACAGGGAAGTCTCCAGCGCTGCTGGCGTGGCTGCTTGCCCGAGCCGCCCTTGCAGCACGGAGCTGGCCCGGGCCCGTCGCATCTCCCCGACGTGCTGTTGGGTGTGAGCTGCACGGAAGGAAAAAGGCAAGTAGCAGGCAAAAATGTCAAAGTCTACAGCTCTCCTAGCAGTCGTGCTTAAAAACATTCTGAGGTTCCTGTGCGGTAACCTATTTCTCTCTCTGGTTTTGGTCTTCATATAGCAGCTGTCATTACAGTAATGAAGTGATTAGATCTGCTCTGTTGCCTAATTACAGGACTAGAAATGGCATGCA
>NW_009603454.1:5645-7024 GCF_000690535.1 Cariama cristata
AATCTAGTTAAGTACTCCATATCTGAATCCTCTGATTTCAAGGATAGTCTTTGGGAAATTAGAGCACATCATTTTTTTTTTTTAAAGTGCACTTGATTGAAGTGAGGAGTCTATCATGTTGTAGAATTATTGATTATGGTAAGTACTTTGAACTTACACAGCGTTTTTCATCTCAGAATCTCCTAGTATTTTGCTACAAGGAGCAAGTATTATTAGTCCCATTGCAGATTGAAAACTTGGAGGAAAAATGAGAGAATACATTATTTATTCAGGATTCCCATCAAATGGTGGAGCAAGACTAGCTAGTTCAAGACTAGCTACCCTTTCCTTTAATGTCCTTGAGGGGCTTCTACAAGCAAAAGACCTTTTGCTGCATTTCTTGAGGAGGAGTATTCCATGCAGGTCCCGGTGCCATAGATTTTGGGTGCAAAATGAAACTGCTCACAGCCTCCAGCTGGGTACAGCACCTGCAAGTTTTCTTTCCCAGAGCAGCTCCCCTCTCTTTGTGCAATAACCACGAAGTCCTGTGTGGTCGTATGAACGACAGGAAC
This sequence comes from Cariama cristata, assembly GCF_000690535.1. Lineage (NCBI taxonomy): Eukaryota > Metazoa > Chordata > Aves > Cariamiformes > Cariamidae > Cariama > Cariama cristata. The sequence continues at coordinate 6,197 of NW_009603454.1, forward strand.
ACAGTACGACGAGAGAAAAGGCATCTTAAAAGACTTTATGTGTCTGCCTTAATTACCAGTCTATGCCTCTATAGAGGTAGGTCTGCCTTCATGCCAGGTCCTGACATCTTTGGCAATGGAAAGCTGAACCTCCTCCCTACTGGTCTCTGTTTTATTTTCTTCCAGCAGCTGTATATTTGCCCACTTAAAATGCATTGCAGAGTTGTGGGCTTACATCCCTCTCCTGTCTGGGCTTACATCCCTACAGTGTCCTATCTGGGACGCTGGGTGTGAGCAGAAGTTGAAGATCCGAGTGACCACCACCTGCCTTGACCTACAGCCTCTTCTGGTACATGGGGTCAGCGGGAGACGCTGTTCGCTTAGCAATGCATACAACTAATTGTGTACATTTTTACAGCAAACAAGGTAATGATTATCAGTGGGACATCCACAACTCAAAGCATGGTAGAGGCTCTTCACATCAGAAAAAAGGATTCAGTAGTTTTGATTCCCATGGCTTTATCTCATCTACAAGTCCCCCCTGTTTTTCCATCTGTTTCGCGTTGCTTAGTCAGAAGATGGAGAAAATAGGTAACGTTTTAATAAAACTGTGTCAGAGCAAAAGTACAATAACACTTCTAAGACCCATGTAAGAAGTCTAGAAGTTGGTTTAAAAGAAATTATCCTGAGGTAAAAGATAGTAGAAAAAATTCTTACAAGATCAGAGTGCAACACATGCTTTACCAGTAGATCTGGTGTATAAAGCTCTGGGTAACCAGAAGGCAGAAGATATATGACAATATCTAGTATATACAAATTTATATATCGTATATATTCTATATTTTTATA
>NW_009603455.1:0-218 GCF_000690535.1 Cariama cristata
TCAGAATTATTGCACCCAGCTGTTCTGAAAACTAGTCCCTAAGCCCTGATGGAAGAAGCCTTGTTTGCCTAGGTTATCCCTGTTGGACATCAAGGACGGTTTGTGCATCAAGCTTGCAGGATTGAGCACAATAATTCATACTAATACATAATTCCATAAGGTGGTGAAAGTAGGTAATTCACAGTCTGGGATCTCCTTAGAGATTAATTTTTGAGTAG
>NW_009603456.1:0-931 GCF_000690535.1 Cariama cristata
TGCCACACCGTACCGAGCTGTGCCATGCCGCACCGTGCTCTGCCACGCCACGCTGTGCCATTCCGTGCTGCACTGCGCCGTGCCAAGCTGTGCCGTGCCGTGCTGTGCCACACCGTGCCATGCCATGCCACGCCACGCCGTGCTGTGCTGAACTGCGCCATGCCGCATCACATTGTGCTGTGCTGAGCCATGGCATACCGCACCAAGCCGTGCCATGCTATGCCATGCCATGCCACGCCATGCCGTGCTATGCCACACCATGCTGTGCCATACCACGCTATACCACGCTGTGCTGAACTGTGCCATACCACACCACGTTGTGCTGTGCTGAGCCATGGCATGCCGCACCAAGCCGTGCCATGCCACGCTATGCTGTGCTGTGTCGTGCTGTGCCATGCCACGCTGTGCCATGCCACGCCACGCTGCGCCGCGCTATGCCACACCATACTTTGCCATACCACGCTATACTGTGCTGTGCTGAACTGTGCCATGCCGCACCACGTTGTGCTGTGCTGAAAAAAAACCCAGGCCGGGCCGGGCCATGCTATGCCGTGCCACGCCACGCCGCGCTATGCCACACCATACTTTGCCATACCACGCTATACTGTGCTGTGCTGAACTGTGCCATGCCGCATCACATTGTGCTGCACTGAGCTATGGCATGCCGCACCAGGTTGTGCCATGCCATGCTATGCTGTGCCATGTTGTGCCGTGCCACGCCACGCCATGCTATGCCACACCATGCTGTGCCATACCACGCTATACCGTGCTGTGCTGAACTGTGCCATGCCGCACCACGTTGTGCTGTGCTTAGCCGTGGCATACCACACCAAGCCGGGCCGGGCCATGCTATGCCGTGCCACGCCACGCCGCGCTATGCCACACCATACTTTGCCATACCACGCTATACTGTGCTGTGCTGACCTGTGCA
>NW_009603456.1:1137-1532 GCF_000690535.1 Cariama cristata
CATGCCATGCCGTGCCACGCCACGCCGCGCTATGCCACACCATGCTGTGCCATACCATGCTAACTGTGCTGTGCTGAACTGTGCCATGCCACACCACGTTGTGCTGTGCTGAGCGTGGCATACCGCACCAAGCTGTGCTGTGCCATGCTATACCGTCCCGTGCCGCGCCGTGCCCCGTGGCACAACCCGTGCCCCCTGCCCCCCCCCCCCCGCAGGAGCATGGCCTGGACTTCCAGCGGCTGCTGGACGCCAGCGCCTACAAGGAGACGTACCGGCAGGACATGATCCGCTGGGGCGAGGAGAAACGCCGCGCTGACCCCGGCTTCTTCTGCAGGACGGCGGTGGAGGGGGCGGCGCAACCCGTGTGGGTGAGTGGCGCGGGGGGCGTGGGGTCC
>NW_009603457.1:0-9844 GCF_000690535.1 Cariama cristata
CGTTTCGTGGCGGGCTGAACGGTGAAAAGCCGAGAGGAGATTTCGGGGGCGCTGGGCAGCCGGTGCCTGCGCCCGCAACTTGATGCTTCGGTGGGGTTTCGCTTGCCGTTGGCTTTCCCGGGAGATCCTCCGGGCTCGGAGCGCAGTGCCAGATGGCTGTGGGGTCATTAAATTACCGAAGAGCTGCACTGATCCACGGGTTGCTCTTTGTGCCGTAAACAGATAAATAAATAATGTGCCTCACTCGAACTGTTGGCCTAATGAAGTCAAGGCAGTTTCAGTCCTTAAATGTGAATTACACGGCAGGAAAGGCTGTTGTTTAACCAGTCTGACAGTTTCTTTTTTTCTGTTTCCTCCTTCTTGAGGAGGGAGCAATTGAGCTGACTTGAACGTACGGATTCCTATTGTAAAGGAGTATGGTTGCTGTCATTTCACTAGGTCTTGAATGGAATTAAGACTACTCCCCTCCTTTCCTCCCCTGCAATGCAGACATGACCTAAAGATGAACTGAGTTTGCCTAGTGGCAGTGTTCATTTCAGGTGAAATGAATGTTGTCAATGCTTTCATAAATGTTGATTGAGATTTGTTTGCAGTGTTAACCAGAGGAGTGCTTCAAACCAGCTAAAGCCGTGTGTAACGATTATGGTACAGAGCTGGGGTTTGGCGACATACAGACATACAGCTGTGCCCTAAGTCTTACTGGCTCGCGTATTCTGTGCTTACACTTGTTTCTCCTTCTTTCCATCATGAAGGTTACCATTAAGGGTATTGAAAGAGAGCTCATCTGCCCAGCATGCAAGGAATTATTTACCCATCCACTGATCCTTCCTTGCCAGCACAATGTCTGTCACAAATGTGTGAAAGAAATACTCTTTGCATTTGAAGACTCTCTTGCTGATGGAGGCTCTGAATCCTCTAATCAAAGCAGCCCTCGAATTAAAATCTCTTCTTCTAGCATGGACAGAATTGACAGGATTAGTAGATCAGGTACGTATCGGAATTTTTCTGCATTTTCCTAATTTTATGTATTAGACTGACTTGAGCTGAACGGTATCTGCATTGGTAAAATGTCTTCCCAGTACTCCTGACGCGGTTAAAGAGATGACTTAGGGATAGTGCAAGTCTTGTTCGTTCTGTGGCAAGAACAATGGGAATATTTTTTACGGACAATACACTTCATTTCATATATAATACATTTGCCTTTGTGGCATCCTGTAAATCTTTGTGATGAATGTATTTGTTTATTCCTGTTTCAGTTACATGAAGATGCAATAGCGTCATGTTCAATAGCGTCGAGATGTAGCTTTCAGCAATTTTATTGCCTGTCAGTAGTACTGTTGAGGTGGTTCTCAGGTTTCGGCCAACCTAAATTCGGTAGTTCCAACATCCTTCTGAGCCTCTGCAGACTTTGCAAATGATAGTTTTGCCCTACCCATTTCATTATGCTTACAATAAATCATTTTCCATAGATGATGATCATTGCACCGTTGCAGAACTGTAGGACAGGTGACTGTAAGAAGACTGCGCTAAGAGTCTCCTTCAGTGTGGTCTGCTCGAAGCTTTAAGGCGTGCTTAGCTGCAGGACTCCTGCTCTTTGTGATGTCACAGTAGAAAGATTCTTACAGCTGTATGTGTAATCCATGGAGGAGTTGATCCGCTTTTACACAGATACATTGAAGTACTTTGTGCATGCTGTACTTCTTGAAAGAAACCTCATCTTGGCTTTTAGGCTTCCTTCTGACGTAATTATCCATTTTAAAACCACACTCAGTGGTGCTCTGGATGGGTCACCCACAAGACAAATTCTAAAGCTCTATCTTGCATTTCACATGTTACTAACGTTCATCCTCCCCTTCCCAGTTTTCAAAGTTCAAATGTTTTATTTAACCTGCTTCTTTTAAATAACTTCTGAGTTGTTAGTACTGGTACTCTTGCAAATCAGTGTGATGATAAGCGAATGCTGTGTTTGCTGTAGCTTGGCTGGTTGAGGCTTAGGTGATTTGAGGAAATCCTCAAACCAAATGGCTAGTTACCTTCATTATAGTCCTGTTTTCGGGACATCAGCTGCACAGCCCCACAGTCACTTTTTAGCTCTACAAACACAGCTGCTTTCTAGGCCCTCTGTAACTGCAGTGTTAAGGTGAAGTTTGAATGAAGAGAGCCCACTGGTGACAGCCTTCTCCTGAATCCAAGTGTATTCCCTTTTTTCCTCAGTAAGCATAATGTTATGGCATGGCATTGTACGCTAGGACTGAAGCGGTCACTGATTTCCACTGCAGCTGTCTGCTTTATGTTTTTGCAATGTGGATATTGGAGCGCCTGGTTGGGTGCCTGGGGAGTGGTGGACGCACTGTGGGTGATCTGTGAAAACTCCCTGTGAAGCTGTGGCTTGCCAAGTGTGGGAGTGCCGGACAGGCTGCACGTGGGGAGCAGCGTAAGCGAGGAGGTTATCCCTCATCAAAAGCTGCCCTCCAGGTTGCTCTCCATCGGGTAGCAGAAATAGTGATCGAGCAGGACACAGCAGCAGAAATAGTGACCTGGCCGGACACAGCCCATACGCGGTGCCGTGGCACAGTCTGCCCTGTCCTTGGCGGAGGCAGAGCTCCCTTGGGAACCAGGCATTTAATTACTATTAGATTTGCAGAGTTCCATTTGCAGTGCTGCTGTGGTTGTTGGCTGCTCTTCTCGCAAGGTTTAGCATTACTGCTTTGTTATGCCCTTAACAACAGGGCAAGAAAGACCCATTCTTGGTACTCCTGCCTGCCATGAGTTATATGCATGCAAGTATATATTTAAATCCACAGTAGTCCGCCACCATCCCAGCAAACCGATGGGAATCATGTGTGTTATCTCCTCATCTGACCTGCTAGTAGAGGAAGATGAATCCTTTCCTGAAGACTTCATACCTGTTTGATGAGTAGCAAGAGAGGGTTGAGATTTGGGAATAATGGGCTTCCCTGCAAAGAGCGTTGGGCAGATGCACATCACAGGAAAATTATCATCTCCGACAGTTCAGATTTGCAAAATGAAAAGCGTGTGGAAATGGGAGCTTTAAAGAGTACCTTTGGACATTCAGGTTGTACTGTTTTCACCTCTAATGTTACAGGTGTTATAGCTCCATTGATATGTTGGGTCTGAGATTTGCTTTCAGACTTTTGGTACCGGTAATGTTCAATTGGCTTGCAACTTACATTTGTACAATTTTTGTCTTGCATCTGAAGTACCCATACTGTGCATTGCCTTGCTTAATTAGTTTTGTGCTCCTTAGGGGAGTTTGTAATAAAACAGCTCCATAAGAGGGAAAACGTACAAGAAAACATCCAAAGTCGGGCCTCACATGTATAACAAAAAAACCCAGTAGGCTCGTGCAGGGTGCGTCACTGTCCACACATTATTGTTACATTTGAAAACATACACCATACCTTCCTCCCACTGTGGGTTTTTCCTTTTTCTTTTTTTCACTTAAGGAATCCCTGCTATCTCCCATGAGGAGTACCATCTATTTAAAATGATTTTGGCATTTAAATTCTTGAGATGCCAGAAGGAACTGGTCCACGTTCTGTAGTTGTTGTGCACACACAGCTTGCATTTACTAATACAGATTATCTTAATGTAAAAGGGCCGGAACTGGTAGAACTCTTTTATTTTTCAGTTGAAATGGAGTGTGTGTGCTTCTTAAAATCTAGTGTGTTGGTTTAAAAAAAAACCTCACTGTTGTATATAGTATAATTTTTGATTAAAAAATGTTGCATATAAAATGAAAATAAAGGATATATCTTATTGCTAATGCATTTTCTGTAATGTTAGTGAAATTACAGCATTGGTGTAGTTGGAGTAAAGCGTGTAATGTGGTTATGTTGACATTTGCACAGCACTGATGGATGATGCAGAAACTGAATATTTGAAATATATCTTCCCGTGCTCCCTCCAAATCTCTTCTTTCTCTCTTTTTCTGTTTTGCTTAAATATTACAGTTGTTTCATGTGCTAGGAAATTAAACATTCTTGCCTTTCAGCTGTGCAGTAGTTTAACAGCCACAGGAGAGAAAACAGTCGATGCTTTTCATTTGAACCATTGTAAACCAATGGTATATCTCATTTTTTGACTTCTAAACAGCTTTCTGTTCATTGTCCACAGCCTCACAGAGGAGGTCTTTTGGGTGGAGAGGTAGAAATGCTTCACTTCTTGTATTGGCTAGAGATAGTCTAGCATTTAGATCTCGAGTTAAATATTGTTGGTTAGCATATAGCTTTTTGTCAGTGGTCAAGTCCACAAAATGGCTTTTGCAGTAAGCAAAGGTACAGCAAATGACTTCTATAAGGAAAGCTTTTCATTCTGTTTAACACTGACTTAAAGGTCAACTGGACTGGAATTCAGTTAAGGGTTGGATTATATTTTTTTTTCCTGTGTGTATGCATGACTGAACATAGATTGATGGGTACAAAAAAGCATGTTCTCTCTTCCTTTTAAAACAAAACCCCAACAGTCTCCCCCCCGCCCCACGCTTTTTAATTTTCAAGAGCTTACATGCTCAAGTTTCAGCAAAACTGCTGTCTTGCTGTTAGTGAGGTGTAATTATTAGATTGATCTTTGTAACATTGAGAGGTCATGGTTCACCATCACATTTAAATGGAAGGTAATAACAGTTCTTCTTTGTATCTGAGCCCGCTTAATTTGATAAAGAAGCAGATTGAAATTTACACCATGTTAATTTCCGTAGGTAGTTCTGGATCCAGCAGTTTAGCATAGCACATGAATATATGAGGAAGTCTACATATTTTAATTTGTAATGTTTGTCATGCTTAGTGATAGTCAGGTTGAATGATGGCCAGTGTCTCTCTGTTTTAAGTACATCTCATTTCCAAAACTGAGCTAGTCTGAGCATCTCAGCCACTGTGTGGGCTTGTTAACATAAATACTTCTTTTTTTTGATATGATGCTCTGTCAAAAATGGAGAAAAACCCCAAAGCTTCCTGTTGCCATAATATTGCCAGACACATGAACAATCCATAGAAATACTGTGTCCTTCAAGAAAGACATGAACTGAGCTAAACACAAATCTGAGTTTCACACTCAGTGGAGGACAAGGCAGCTAATTGGAAGTGGAAGTTTTAATTGCCTCAGTTGAAGACTGAAAGTGTCATTAAACGAAGATATCGTGGGACACTGCCAGAGCTCTTGGAAAGCTGTCCTTGTCTGCTCTTTTTGCAGAAAGCACCCTTGATTTGGGGAAGATTAAAATGACATTAAAATGATATCTGAAAATGACATTTTGCAGCTACTGACTTCTCTCACTTTTTTTTTTTTTTTTAAATTCCTTCCTAAAAATCCTTCCAAAAGCATTAACTGAGTTTGGGGGGTGGGGTGGCAATATTTTTTTTTTTAAATTTTTATGAGAATCCAGTTGACTTTTAAAATCTTCGGTTTTTTAAACTCTCACACATAGAACTTTCATGTCTTCCATAACCATAGAATTCTGGTGATACTGTTTACTTGGAAAACACAAATTTATCTTTAAGATGTCTTATCCCTTTGCAAACCATCCGCTGCAGGTTGGGCTTTTCAACATTTTAAGTGTTGGTACCCCTTCTTGGGAAGAGGACATTTAAAAATTGCCTTTAAAAGACATACTTAAGATTGCTGTTTGACTTGAGTCTTTGCAATCTGTATCCTGATATTTGTGAGTCTGGAGTCTGGGCATGAGCATATGTTGTGCTAATATTTTAGTTACTGATTGAGCTATTCATTGCAAGTGGAGCAGTCTGTTTACAAAGGACAGTGAAAAATTTCTTGTGGTGATTCCTAGTATTTCACAAAATACATACTTGTTTGTTGTACAAAGTGTTGGCAAAGCGTAAAAGAGAATGTGGGGAGGACCTAAGTTTCTCTGAGCCACACATCTAATATGACTACAGAGTCCATGGTTTCTGCTGCTCTGTTGTTTTGTTTTGTTTTGTTTTAGTACAAGCAGAATTCAGTTTTAGCAAACTGGATACAAAACAGGAAAGACAGTGCTCAAAGTAATTTATCACTTCATCAGTGCTTTCTTTTTAAAATATGAGGATAGAAGTCCTATAAGCAGAAATCAGACTAATTCTTAACTGCATGTTAATATTTTTATACTCGCTAGGCAAAAAGAGAATGTTTCCATACTTTTAAGTGTTGAAGTGACACAGCACGCCAAGAAGATTAGCAAGTAAACTTCCAGGGTTTAAAACAGGGGGAAAAAAACAACCCAAGGCTCTTAGAGTGCTGTCAATGAAAAGGGATGAGACATCTGAAGGTGCGCAGCACTTCCTTGATACGGGATTGCTTTCCGTAAGCAGAATGTCACCAGTCTTCGCAGAGCATGGCTCATGATGACGATCTCGTTTTGGTCCACCATGGGCAGAATGAAAGGCCTCCATTGGGATGCAGCTGAAATCACCTTTAAGTTAAACAAATACCCCTTCCACATTTGAGCCGCTTGGGCCAGACTTCAAAGGCATGCTACTGGATATGAATTTCAGATTGTATTTTTAAACTTGACCACTGCACCATGTTTTTTTTTTTTTTCTTGTTACCTTGCTTTGTCATTGCTTGCTCTCTGGTACAGCGTACTGCTTGTGGGCAGTCCCTGTACCTATGACACTGCATCATTATTTTCTTAGTTTTAGAAAATGTAAGTACTCCAAATCCCTTTCTGTAGCTGTTGACTGCATGGCACTGCATGCAAAATCATCTTTTTGTTTGGGTCATTGTAGAAGTCCGCATAGAAGATCTCTCTGTGTTCTGTGTGCAGTGCTAGCTTGGAGCATACATTGGAAATAGAGTCTGTGTTTCACTGCAGTTGCTGTGCATTGCATGTGCGTGTTGCTGTGTATGCCAAGTTACAGGTACTGCAGGACATGCAGTTTGGGTAATTAATTCAGTTAAAGTAAGTACTAAAAAAAAAAAAAGAAAGGAAAAAAATCCCTGCTTCCCTTAGCCAGAGAGTTGTATACTGTTGCCTTGTGTCACCCATGCTGTTCTGTAAATGCAGTCTAGTTTTCCTGCTCAGAACCTACAGAAAGTCATGAGACCAGCTGAGTTTTGACACTGCCAGCTGATACACACTTATTCATGCTCTGGATGTAGCTTCTTAGGTGACAGTCATGCATAACTACCATGGGGCACATTTCAAAGATTTTTAAAGGAACTAATTCCTTATGGGAGTGTAGTTTGTTTTTTTTTTTTTTTTAAAGAGGCTGGAAAGGGCATCGTAGGAAGGGAGGTTTTGGATTGTTAGGTGAAGCAGCTGCAGGAGAGCAGCATAAGGCAAATGTCTTTTGGATATAGCATCAAAGGACACATCAAAAAGAAATGAAGCATCAACATTTCTGATGAGAAGATACTGACTAAATAATCTTGAAAACAGGTGTCCCTTTCTGAAGAAGAATTAATTTCAACACTAAGAATTCAGCTTTAAGTTACACCTCCATTATACCAACATGCAGTCCTCTCAAAGGAATCTTAAAACTCTGCTCCAGCTACAGAGGATGGGTTTTTGTTTCTTTGTAAGGTGAAGCTGAGAGGATAAATGTTAAGCCTAAACACTGGCTTAGCCTGCTTCAGAAATACATGAAGGACTCTTTTTGGTAGTTGTGCCCTGTGGGTTCATGAGTGAGAGACACAGGGATGCACTCCCTGTTTGATAGCCTGAAGAATGTTACCCTGTAAATAGCTTTTGGGTCTGTGTGAGCCATCCCCTTGAACAGGCTCCAAAGGCTCCGTAGGCTTGTGGATTTACTTGAGCCTTTCATCACTTTATTTTGGAAAGGAGGGGGAATCTATGCGTAGCTGTTTGGTAGGAGTGCAGCTTCTCTGCTGTCCCCTTTTGAAATGAAAGATACATACACCATGCAGATCTGTGGTTCCCCAATTCAGGGTAGAGGAATCTCTCAGACATAACCATCTCAGCATCCCTTTTGGTGTGTGGGGCTTACTTAGCAGCCCTTCTTTATCAAGGCCATTCAGCAAGGGCCAAGTCAGCCTCTCCATATTTTGACTAAATGATTTGGCTGAGATTTCATACTGGTAAGATCTAGTTCTCTTGTTTTCCTCTTTATTTTTTTATGATGTCTCTTGGGATGAGCTAGATAAATTTGTCTCAGCCAAAGCAAACTTCAGGGAGCTCAAAGTTGGCCATATTTGTCTGGGAATAACCAGTCTATCTCTGGGAATAAGCATCTTTCACTTCAGTATGTTACAAAGCTGTTGCTCTCTATATGGGCAGCCAGTTAGCCTAAACCCAACTGGTTTCCAGAAGGTTTTGAGTTTAGTGTTTGGAAAGGCCACAGCTTGAGTGCATCCAAAACTAGATGAAGAAGATAGGATTGGAACTGCTAAATCCGTCTTAACGTAGAATTAAGTTTTAGAGTAGTAGTTTGTAATGTCCCCAGGACTCAGATGTTACACTACCTTGTCATGGCAAATGTATTCTCTTTGGCTTGGCAGACTGCATATGAATTGGTATTGTACTGGTTTGGACGATGCGTATATTTGGAATTGGTTCATAAATTCCTGTGCTTCTCCCTCTAAAATCTAAACCTCTTCTGTTTATGCTCCTCCTAAATCAGGATTTGGTGTCTACACAGGCAGAAAACGCAATTCACTGACTCCTAGATCGAGTCTATTTCATTGTCCGGGTTGCCAGCGGGACATTGATCTTGGAGAACGTGGCATCAATGGCTTATTTCGCAACTTTACTTTGGAAACTATTGTGGAAAGATACAGACAGGCAGCCAGGGCAGCCACTGCTATTATGTGTGATTTCTGCAAACCTCCACCTCAAGAGTCCACGAAGAGCTGCATGGACTGCAACGCAAGCTATTGCAACGAATGTTTCAAAATACACCATCCTTGGGGAACTGTGAAAGCCCAGCATGAATATGTAGGACCAACCACGAACTTCAGACCCAGAGTAAGTACACCCTATCTTACAGATTTTGGGTTGCAGCATTCGCATATATCTTCAAACATATTTGTGCAATGGTAGTTGCTTTTTAGGACCATTGTTGCTTTATTGATTATTGCTGTTATTTTTTGAGTGTACAATAAGCTTTTGGTCTTGTTGATGCTGAAGTGGTTGTCGTTGAAGAGGATGTTGAGAATATATTTAAAGGGAATCCTAAAAATAAGGATTTTTTTACTTTGGGGAATGGGTTGTTGTATTTGTGATTTGGGTCTTTTTTTTTGTTTCTTTTTTGCAAAGACTTAATGATCCTGACCATCTAGAATGGCAGTGCTTTTCTCTTGAAGCCACGTTAAGGAGGATGCCTGTGTGCGGTAAATACTAACCTCCCTCCCATCCCCTTATGGGCAGGTTCCTTTGGATGTTTTGTGCCTGAACTTGATCCATCACAAAGCATCTTTTTTCTGTCCTTCTTCCTTGCATCTAGCAATAGTAAAAGGTGGAGTTCCAGTCTCTGTTGTTATTACACCCTGTTAGTTTTTTTAGCTATAGCAGAAGAGAAAAATGTAATGGCAAATTTTCTACTTTACACACTGCTGCTGCTGCTGCTGCTGCATTCAAGATGAAATAGAGCGATTGCAAAATGCTGTTATCTTTGTTTCTGCTGCTAAGTATGGTGCAGAACATGACAGTGCCTTCGTGAATTTAATTTACATGACACATGACAGGAGGAATTGTCACAGCTTGTCACCGTTTAAGGCAGGGGTGGCAGACGCTCTCTGTTAACCCCCTCCCTCCCCCCTGGGAGGAGAAAGGATGGAGAAAAGGGAGAGAGACTTAGGGGTTGGAAATTAGAACTACTTTAATAATACAATAATATGGTAAATACTATAATGATATTAATACTAATAC
>NW_009603458.1:0-31134 GCF_000690535.1 Cariama cristata
CAGAAAAAAATGTATATACGTGTGAAATTCATATTCATTTTTTATGTAGCCAGATGTGTTTTGAGGCCACTGTCAGAATGTCCTGTAAATTTAAATGTCTCTTAATGCAGCGGAGGTGGTCAAGGTGACATATGCTGAAAGACCAGCTCAGATTGTGAATCTCCAGATAATGGAACATTATTTGAATCTTACTTGGGCCCATCCAAAAAAATTCTAGTATTGCATCCATCCTTCAGAGAATGTCCTATGGGGATGAAAATCTACTGACAATAGTGAGGCACCGAAGTAGAGACACGATGCAGATGTCCCTCAGTGATGAGAAATCCTAAAAGAGAATCTAGACAGATTTTTGAGTATGTTGCCCAAAATATCTTAGCACATCTAGAAGATTTCTTCTGAGAAATGACAAATATCCTGTTAAAATTTCTATTAGTTTGTTTTCATGTACACCGCTACTAGAAAGTAGACAATTTAAAAAAAAAAAAAAAGAAAAAGCAAAGGGGAAGCCACTTCCAGCCATTACACCAGAGTGAAACTAATAAACTTCCTGAGCATATCATTTGTATTCATTATTCTTTGTGTCAGATGGTAGTTTTTAGGTTGTTGTACAACATAATGATTATAGACTACCAATAATTAATACATATTTTTACCCAAACCCTTTTTTTTCCCCCCAACACGCAGCCATTTTCTCTACAGGCTTTACAATGTTTCCTTAGATAAGGTACCTAGGTATTCTCCATTCTTTCATTACAGAAGACCTGAGAACTCTACAGAAGATAGTTGGTTATCAAAGGAAAATGACAAGTTTTTACAACTGAGCACTCATGCTATAATTAGCTGTTGTAGATTCTGCTCATAGTTTAAAAACCTTCTCTAGAGAATATTCATATTGACAACTATACCTCTGACATAAGTAAAAGTAATTCTGTTTACTTTAAAGAAACTATGAAAGTTCAGAAATTAGTGCAATCTCTGGGGTTTTTTGTGTTGGTTCCTTTGTTTTGTTCCTTACCTACACCTTACCAATGAAGTATTAATGCATGTGGACAAAAAAAAAAAAAAAAAGAATCCATACTATTAATTTACCTGCAGACAAAATATATTTCTCAAATGTTCTGCCAGTAGGTGACTATAAGATAACAATATGGAGAAATAAATAAATAAATAAATAAAATCTTCTGTTAAACTTTTCTTTTGGTAGTGAACTCCATCTCCACCATAGACCGATGGTGGCGGTGGACAATGAGTTTTTCTAAGTCATCAGCAAGCTGAAGAACTTGAAAAGGTGGCATCATTTCTCTAGTACTCAGTACATCATCAGCCTGGACTTGGCAGCACTATTTAGAGTGAAGAAATAATTCATTCCCCAATGTCAAGGTAGTCTTTGTAGTCCCAGAAAGCAGAACAGAAAAGGCAATGAGATTTTGCATTGTGCATATTTGACTATTTAAAAATTAGTTGACATAAGCAGCTCATTTTAGCCAAACTTGTGAATAGTTACATTTCCTGATAGTTGCCCATTTGGCTTATGTTGATTTGGGACCCATGAGCTTAAGTATTCTGATGACATCACTAACTTTAATAACCTTACTTTCCTCTCAGTAATTAACAATAATAAATATTTATAGACAGTAATGGGCTTAAACTTGAAAAGAAGATATGACAAACTAGTGAGAACCTTGATCTTCGTCCTTGACTTTCCCTTTATTTTCTTGATAAAGTGTGTGAATACAAGTTCACACAGCTTTGCCTGTTTTATATAGACACCATGGCAGGAATTCGTAAAAGGGTAAATCTCTACTGTTCATCATCCAGCAACTCCAGCTGTTCACTAGGAGCTCATATGTAGTCTAAAGAGACTGACATACTACAGAAATACTACATTCATGGGACAGGTCAGTGGGTCATGGTCAGAGGGGAGGTTGTTAATGGACAGGTTGACTCTACGCTTAATGTTTAGAAGTACCAAGCAGTTGCAGCTCCCATTCAAGACAAAGACAGACATTTTTATTAAAAAACTAATGAGGCAAAAGATCAATTAATGTTGTAATTATCTCTTTCCTGTTTTCTCAGAATGTGTGCATGTGTCTTAATGATTTAACAGCAGAGATAGCACAGGTGGCCACGGCGCGGGGGGAGAGGGGTGACTGTGGCCATTACTCCAGAGAAATCAGAGTTGTGAGAGAAAGAAATGTGTGGTTAGAAAAAAAAGAGAGAATCTGGAAAGACAGTGAGGCAAAAGGGATATAAAGCCTCTTTCCAACTGAATTGGCAGAAAGTCAAGGCCTGTCAAAGCAATAACTGCAGTAAAACTGAAATTGTCAGGCACTGTTAGTCACTGTGTTCATATGCCAGTGCTACTGGAAGCATTTAAAGGAGATGTCAACCACTACTATTTAAAAATACAACCCCTGCTCTACCCACTCCCAGCCCACTCCAACCACAACACGATTTAAAAAAAAAGTCATGCTACTCTATTTGCACTTTTGTCCTGTGGCTGTCAAGCAGAGTTAGGAAGGACACTGCTCAGGTTCTCTTTTGTGAAGGCGATGCAGAATGATGCTCTTCATGACTAGATATACGCAGGAGATGGGGATACTGAAGAAAAGCATTATTTAAAGGGTACACAGCAAGATATCCATTATTTTGTAGGTGGATATTGAAAATATTTTTTAGATCATTCTTATTTTCTTGCCTCTCTGATACCAGGTAATTTATTTCTAAGTACAGTATTCTTCCTAAACACCCCATGATGAAGACACTTCTGAAATATTTATGGAAAAAAAAAAAAAGTTTTGAGATCCACCCATACCTGGAGCTACCACTTATTGAGGATCACAGTCTACATCCTCTACTTCAGTGGCAGTACAAAACATGTACTATGTGTCACCACTGAAATATTTATCTAGCTAATAATGTAGGGATAATGGTACTTTCCTAATAACAAGAGAATATCGCAATCCATTAAAAAGCTGGTATAAGAGATACTTGAATACTATAACGATAAGCACTTTAGAAGATTATAAAGAACACGTAGTGTCTTTCATCATACTGTTATTAAAATTAATAAAAATTATGTATTCTCAAACTCAATACTACAAAAGAATGTAACTTGCCTACTCAGCATGCTCTGTTTTACAGATTTCCTCTTTCTCCCAGAAATTTCAAAACATAACAGGAAATCATCAACCATGGAGTAATATTTAGAGGGTATCATAAGAATGTGTCCTCAGCACACAGCTATGCATAACCCTAGCAGTAATCTGGAAAAAAATATTTGAAACCCTTGCTAAAAAAATTTCATATGCAAAATCTGGCAACATCTTGCAGAAAGTTAAGAACAGAACAATCGTACTGCACAGATCACTTGGTAAGTTAGATTCATTCACTGCAGAGGTTTATAAATACATTTAAATATAATACCTGAAGTTTAGGAACAAAGCATATAGAATATATAATCAAAGGAACAGGATCCTAGAAAACTAATTCTGGAAATGCCTTAGGAAACTGTGGCTAATCAAGTAAGATGAACCATGAAGAATACTAATTAAGATTTTTGTGTATAATTAGGTAAATAACAAGTAGGAGAAGGGAAATTACAGTATTTGTCACCACATTATGTGGATGAATACCAGCACTGGCTTCCACACACAGAAAAAACCAATTTTTTAAAAAAATGTGGGAGGGAGAGGGAGAAAAGATTTTCTTAAAAATACAAAAATATCTAGATATGGAAAAACACTTTAAATGAGAAACTTAGGACATTTGATTTATTAAACTTCTTTACAGAAATGTTAAGGAATGACTTGATTTCTGTCTTTTACATCTTAACTGTGAAAATACTTCAGATAGTAGCTAGTTCTCAAATCTGGTATGCAAAACAACCCAAGAACTAAATGGCTCAAGTTAGTAAACATCAGTATTATCCTTGCCATTCTGAAACAGCCTCTCCACCTCTACTCTTTGTAAATAAATTAGAAATGTAACTTTCTCACTTGCACTCCTTTAGATTAGGAGTAGGCTTATGAATCAACCAAGGAACTTCTCAGTTAAGTTATGATAAAAAGTAAGAGGATATTTCAGGGAATGCCAGAAACATTCACAAATTTAAGTCATCAATTTTTTACGTAGGTATTGAGACATGATGGTGCATGAATTATTATGACATACATCTCATTTGGGACTAGTTACCTACATATAAAAAAACATGATAGAATGTTTTTTGATAATGATAAACTATGAAAGATAAATATTGGCATACTGTTTGCTTACAGGATGATATTTAAAATAGCTGCAAAGAATGAGATGGTCTCTGCTGTGTATTGTTCAGCAGAGTAAATTAAAAAAATAAATCTGTGAGGAAAGGTATGAGAGAGGTCATGTAAATATTTAGAAGTATGGAGGTGTGAGCTGCTTTAAGACAGTAATTTTTTCCAAAGAAATGGCTACCAAAGCTGACACTGGTTCAACTTGTGTTACTGCCTTTTGACAAAAAGTAGGCTCATTCAACCAACAGGATTTGTAGTACACTCAAAGGTAAAGCAAAATTGTCAGGAACAGGAGCAATGAAACACACATGTACAGGAATTGAATGTTAGAAGGTAGAAAGGATAGAGAAAATTAGTTTTTTAAAGCTTCTGCAGCGATCTGTAAGGTGCTACTTAGGTCTAAGTGGGCAGTCTGCAGGTTTCTGACCTGACATTTTGGTCTGTAAGGTCAATAAACCATTTGACTGGATATTTCTTCTCTCCTCTAAACTGACCAGATGTCCTTGTGAGTTAGAGATGCCGGTATCCTTTCCACAGAACCACTTTTCAGAGTTCAATGACATTTGTTATTTTAAGCAAATTAGACATTTGAGTATGCTTCTTACACAAATCACTCCATTTCTACATCCCACTGTGTCTACTTATTTGACTAATGTGAGTAAAGCTTAAAGCACAGAATTCTTAGGAACTGATCTGACATAAATCTAGGCATGTTTGCTAGCAGAGGAAAATAAACTAATACTCTTTAAATAGAAAGAAGTAAACTGGGAGAACCCCACTCCAAACCATCATACTGCAAGGCTTACAGGAAACAGACATAGAATTTTGTGGGAGCAGATTAGTGCAGCAATCATGTATTAAGCACTTTAACTCTGGTCAGTAGTTGCAAATCTCCTTCTCTAAGAATTCAAGGGCACAAACAAAGCTCATGATGTTCATGTTCAAAACTGACAGAAAGACATGATATGAAACCCGAAAGAATTTAAACGTGTGACTAGTGTCACAGGACCTGCTAAACCATTCAAGGGAAGGAAGGACAAGTTTATGGAGAAGGAATTAATGGGAGATAACTAATTAATGAGAAATCATACATGCTTGGGAAGTCGCTGAGCTGAAAATTCTTGGAGGCTGGAAGCGTCAGAAGGAGGAATCATAGCCGTGTCCAGTCCTCCTGCAGGACTGGGGGCCATTTGCAACTGTTCCTTGCCACAGAGGCCAAGCCACCTGCTGGAGAGGGGACAGTGGGTCACTGCCACCAGCAGACCTTTGGTCTCAACCTCTGTAGCAGTCTTGATGCGCTCTGGCCTCACCGGCTGCAGTGCATCACTGTCACCACTCTCAACATCACTTTTCCGATATTTTGGAACCCAGTGGGTCTTCTGGATGCTGGGACTCTTAAGAATGGTCTTTCACCAAGCATTGCTAAACTCAGTCTTTTCAGTAGAAATACATGATGAAACATGCATATTTTGGAAGTAAACAGAGTGGGTTTTTATTTTTTCAGGGGCAGCTTTAGCACACACTTTATGGCACAGGCAATACATGGATAAAAATATGAACACAGAAAGTTCCCAAACACCTTGTGCATCGTTGAAATGTCAGTGAACTCTACGCAGTATGTGGAAAGCAGGGCAGAATGCTTTTTAATTATGTATCTTGCACATAATTCTCCATGCTTCATCCTAAAAGTATCTCTTGGAAAGGGTGAACTAAACTTTTCTTTCACCCAAGGTTTTGCATACACATAAATAAGAGAAGAACTTGTATCTTTTTTTCTGGTTTAGTTATATATCTGCTCAGTGTCCAACATTTACGCCTGATTCCTACACACATCAGTGTTCAGTAATGTTGCAATAAGACATGTTTTAAAAGAAATATGCATTTTGAATTTAAAAGCAAAGGCACTAATGCAGTTGCTGTTGATGGGTAGAGTACCTCATCTAACAGCAACTTTGAAAATGAAGACCATCCAATTGCTCTGCTCTCTCCCTGTGTGATTTACGCTGTACCTTGCATTTCCATGGGTAAAATACAAAAATTGCCCTCTCCAATAAAATAGATGTATTCTGTGAATCCTTTTAAAAGACATTACCTATTTGAAAAAATCATGTAACCAAAAATACAGTGAAATGAAAGCAGCTGGCTATACTACTACACTATTTTTTTCTCAGACAACTGTTAACTAAATTAATTACCTTGCTGTTGAGTTAATTGGGTAATATTAGTACATAAATATCCCAATTAATTATCCTAAGCTAATAAAAAGACAACTACCATCAAACGTGTTTGACACGACTGTATATGTTGAATGTAAAGTTTCGCATTGGCTTCCCAGTCCAATTTTAATGAAAAAATTATAAACATAAGTCATTCTCATAAATGAGTTTTAGAACATCACGAGCTAATCACTCCAGAAAAATAAATGAGGAGACAATAATCCCTTGCATAATTATACTGCCAGAAAAAATGACTTTAATAAATAGCTCATCAATTTAAGAATTTTAAAGTAAAATGTTCACCAACCAAATGAATGTACCTGCAGCCTAATTGCTGAAAATGAGCCCAAAAAGATAGGAAGAAAATATATTTTTTCAGTGGCCTCGTAATTGCCCATTTTGGCAACTTCTTTACTGTTTTCCCAGGAACAATTTTTATAAAGCATTAGTTATTAATGAAGACAAATCTTGATTGCTGTCATCTCTTTCTGGGTTCCTTGATACTGTCTATTTTATTTTATTGTTTTAAAAGTGAAGACTTATTTTTATTAGTATGAAGTTTTGTTACTTAATAACAGTATGATTTATAAGAGGAGAACAACAGGTTTACGCCAATACTAATCAGTATTCATATTCAGGACTAAATATTCCAGCTAAAAGCTTATAGGATGGAAAAGAGCTGATAACAAAAGCTTGATCAAAGCTTATAAAATGTTTTTAATGCTTTGGCTTTTTCCAATGCATTTGGAAGGAAAATGAGAGATTTTCTGACAGTCATAAGTTCATGGCCAAGGGCATTAAAAACTCTTCTGTCTTTTAGGAAAATATTTTGAAAGTTTGCAAAAAGAACAAGGTAATTTTTCTTTTATTAAGATCCCATGTGGATGGGTACACTAATTTCTTCAACATATCTGTGCATTTGCCATTTAAAGAATTACACAAAAGGAAAAAAATATGGAAGAGTTAACCATAAATACTACACGAACTGGGGAAAATAGGCCTATCAGAAGATACATTCAAAGTAACATTTGGAACTTCCTGTCATTTCTGCTAGCACCAGGAAAATATTAATCATGTTCAGCAAACATGTTTTCATGATGTTCATCAGGAGTTTTCCTTTAATTTCATTATCTAAATGAACAAACTGTTGTTTGCATTTTTTGTAAAATAAAACAATTAAATTACTTCATTTTAGCCTTTTGAAAGAACAAAATATAATCCTTCTTGACCTTGTGTTCCTTATTTCTGCCCTCGTCTCATCAAACATTATTTGTGTGATTCAAGAAACCTGAGTCTATTTAAAAAGCCAGACACATTCTCTGGTTGCCACTGATACCAACAAAAATAGGTTTTAATTTTTTTGCCAATATCCCTGTACTTTTCAACTTCCGACCTAGTCCTGCATTTCTTATATAATCAAATCTTTAGAGAAGTAATTCTGGACTATGCAAATCTAAGTCACCAGAACACAAATTCCTAAATTTCAGACTCCTCTTTAGATCTAAGTTTGTACTGAAAGGTTTATTCAGCTTTTAAAGAACGTGGCCCTCTGAGCAGGTTGCAATACATTCCTTCTTCTCAGATGCCCCATTCTTAGTTTGGAACCTTATCACAAGTCCATCTTCATGTGCATTTTAAGCAAGTATATGATTTGCACATTAAGAATCTATGGATAGGCAAATATGCTTTTATGTCATGCTATCTTCTGTAGCAGGGAGTCAAGCAGACTACTGATGACAGCAATACCTTTAACCAAGACAGCAATATTTAACTGTAAAACATCATGCTCACATTAGTACACCAAAAAAAATAAGCAAGGGAGATTACATACCCCAGAGTCTACTCAGGTTGGAGTCATGCCTATTTATTATCCTATGGAGACAAGGAGGTGACCCACTTACTACTTACGTACCAAACAAAGCATGTTCTATGTCATCTCTCGATTAAGCCAAAAATATCCCGAATTTTGCTTATATCTTATATGTTGTAAAGAATTATCCATGAAGCTGACATTTGACTCAATTTTATTTGAAAACGTGCAAATAATAAATCTTCTCCAGAAGTATGTGGTGGTTTGTTGTTTTTTTTTTTTTTACTACCTTCATTAATTTGCTTGAAGGTGACTTCTAAACAAGTAACTTTTTGAAAGTAACTTCTATGCAGAGAGATGACACTCAGACCAAAACCAGTATGTCCCAGTCTCTACAACGACCATCTTTCAAATCCCCAAAATGTTGTCTGACATGAAGACCTGTGTTTCAGTTTTACAAAGAGATGTCCAGCCAGTGACATGGCAAGATTTTGGAACATGAGTTCTTTTCTTTTTCCAGTTATTAAAGGGCTAAGAAAGAAGGATTATCTGTTCCAAATTTTCCTTCCAAATGCTGTTTTGTCACCCCAAGTATTTTTAACTCTCTAAAGGGGCTTTTGCTTCTTCTACCTCTTCAAAAGAGGGAGAGAATAAAAGAGAGAAAAGGAAGGCATTGAAGGAGAGAAGGAAAGAAAAGATGACTTGCTGAAATAGCATCTTAAAAAGAGAGAAAGGTTCTTCATTTCTAGATCTCCAGAGAAGAGAAAAAAAAAAAAAAAAGATTAAGACCCAAATGAACACTTATGCTCACATGACTTTCCTAAGGATCATTTTGTCTTGTCTAACAGAAACAAAGAAAGCAGAATAAAAATCCCAAAGCTTCCTACACAGGCAGAAGGAAAACGCCAGCTGCTGCTTTCAAAGATTCGGAGATGTATAACCACGTGGCTTGATCTAAGTACAGGGCTGCAGGCATGCACGTGTGCCAGGACTTACCTGACTCCTCTGCTTCTCAGACATGGCTCTGGGGAGCAGGGGGGACAACTGTGCTAGAAGAGATCACATCTTCAAAATAACATAACGCTGAAGTTGTGGGTGCCCTTCACACAGCAGGGGACAAGCACGTTTCTCCCTGTCTGGGCTTCACTGTACAGACCTTGCTGTAAGTTACATGGATAAACATGTTCAACAAAGTCCAAATGGTTATGAATCCTGTTATGTTTTCTGTAGAAGTATTTATTTCTAGTAACAGATTTCTTATTTTCAGGCTTTTTTCCCCATAAGCTTACTCCTTTGCTGTTTTTCTACATTCACTTTGGTTTAACTTTATGTAAACCTGTTTAGACTCATTGTATATAAGGCAGGACACGTGAGTGCCCTGAATACTGAACCTCATAACAGGAGTGGGAAACTAGAGGGAACAAAAAAGTATACGTTTATTTATCAGTACTTAAGCACAACCAAACAGACTGTATCACATCATTATTCTGATATTTCTTCATGAAACATGATAGTAACTAAGAAATATAGATTGTTTTCAAACTGTTGCAGACAGTGCGCCCCTGATTTTACTCTGAGTTTATAGCATTAAAAAAATGTAGCAGGAGATAAAGATTCCCGGTGTGTGACAGTATCAGCCTTACTGGCATGTCACTACCACTCACTTCATTCACTTTCACTGTGACTATATCAAACGGGCAGAGATGGGGAGCCAAACTGGGAATCTGTTTTCACTGAGCAGATATCAGTTCAACATCTGCCCCATCATGTATTTATGAAAATCTCCCTGCTGTTCCAGGAATCACTTGAGCATGAAATAGCTGAGTTCCAACAAATTAGAATTTCTGGCATAACTGATGTTACAGTAAAACAGCTCTGCAGAAACTTGGTAAAGATTATTCTAGCATAGAGGAACTGAGCAAAATGAGTAACTTTCCTTTTGTGCTACTTCTAACATATCTTAAATGTGCCCAGCAGTACATCTGAAAAATCTAAAAACTATTTCTTAAATCATTTTGTGTTTTCTAGATACACACAAATCCTGTATATATTTTTTCTAAAAATTCTGCACTTTCACTTAGGTAATTCAAAGTTTACATCAAGACTGCTGCCCTATTGAATCACTAACAGGAAAGAAAAGTATCACCTAGAATACTTTTCCTTGCTAGATTGCATTAAGTTAATAGCACTTTGAAACTCAATTCTTATAGTTTATATATCACCCCTGTTTACCAGACAGCAAGAATGCACTGGGCACTTCTACATGAAGAGATTTAATTAGTAGGGACTACAAAGTATACTTTTTGTCTTAATGTTTGGTTTTATACAACTAACACAAACTAAAATATTAGTCAGATTTCTATATTACATCTACTCAGTAGTACCAAGTAGAAAACATTACTTTCTCATTAGCATCCTTTCTGAACACGAGGTCTACAGAGATTCAGATTGACCTTTTTCTTTGAGAAAGATAACTTTCCACAGAAAACTCATTTATTTATTTTTTTGAACTAAAAATCATCTTCTGAACTTGTTAACACTGGATATAATAGTTTGATTGTCCTAATGCTGTAACAAATTCAGGTCAAATAGAAGCATGCTAAACAGTTTTGACCAGAAAACATAAAGAAGGAGCAGAAGGTCCCATTCTCAGCAGTTTCAGGAGCCAAGTGTCCAACATGACTGCAGTCAGCTGCAGTCCCAGCCACATCCTGGCTCCTCCCTGGACCCTTATGGAGCATCTCAGGAATGGTTGAGATCCAGCAGTGGCAAAGACTTGCTTTCCTCTCTGGCAGGGTTTTCTGCCAAGCCCTGAACAAGTCGCTACCCTCCAGAAACAGATTTATTCACCTGTGTGATGTCAGCCTTGATACCCCTGGCTGCCTCAAGACACATTACCTCTTTGACAAGCAAGACATTTGAAAAATGGTATCTGAGGAGGGACTGGAAACTATAAGCCCTGACCACCAACAGAGACAGGATTGGCAGGAGTCCTTTATGCAAGAAGTGTGTTTGGGCACATTTGGGTCTGTGCCAAGAAACAAAACCCATCTTTCTGGCAGAGCTGATTCCTGTCTTTATCAAGGCATTGGTATGTCTGTTCCCAGGAGATGCCTAAGGGCAAAGCCTCTGGAGTCACCCTCAGGCTCTCGCCCGCTTCAAGGAAAGCAGCAGCATTGCAGCAGGAGACTGATGGAGATCTCCTGCAATACTTTATACATCCTGACAAATGGAACAGTTTCCTCAGAAGTGGAAGCAATTGGTTTAACGTTTCTGAATTGCACAGATAGCGGGTTTGTGGACGTGCAAAGAAGTCCAAAAATGTTGCTTGACCAATCTGGCAAATAAAGCCCTAAGAATATCCAATGTCTGAAAGCTGTTGTGGGAGAAATTGAACTCTGAATTAAGATGCAAATTTCTACCAAAAAGGCTATTAAACATGAGACTATCTCTTCTCTGGCAGTTTTATTAGAACTTGAAGTATGTAGGATATGATTACATAGATCAAAAACATATACTTAAAATTGAGGCTTTGGTAAAATTCTATGGGCTGTGCAGACAGGTATCAAACTGGAAAATAGTTTTGCTCCTTTCTGGTCACAGCCTCTGAATGAATATCAAATGTTGCATTATTTAGTCAAGTTATTTGAGATGGTAGAAACTGTGCTGTGAAGGGCTTCTTCTGGTGAGATAAGAACAACAGATGTGGAACTACAGCCTGCTACTCCACTGCTAGATTATTTCAGTTGTATTTATTCCATGTATTTAGAAGTCCCTTGCATCAAACCTTCTGTTGTCATCCCTGTGCCAAAAAGCTCTAAGCCTTTTGCTCTACTGAGCTTTGGAAAACATAGAGGCAGAATTTTGACTCCAGAAACTGTTCAGTACACAGATCCAATTTACTGACATTTCTAGACCTAAATATAAAACACATTCAACAGCTATTATCTTATCTTAGGGTTTTTTTGCATGTGAAAGATGGGGACTTTCCAGTCCTAAAATTTGATTCTTACTGTTCCTCTGCCACTAAATTAATTCTCAGAGGATGGCCAGTTGATTTTATGTTTCTCTTATGCAATCCAGCTTTTCCTTCTTAAGTAGCAGGATGACTTTCTAGAAAGGAGAGAACCGTGTATCACCAGCATCTTTACAACATTGGCATCTTCTCTGAGATGCTATCACAGGCATTAGCTGTAAAACTGGGGAGATGATTTAGGAATTTGAGGATACAAAACTTGTTTCTCAAATGGCCATCATCTCCCATTTGATGATGCACCATTTCCCAGCACTGCTGCCTTGGTTGAATTCTAGCTGGAACTACGCCTATCAATGGCATTTTCTGTTTTATTCCGGTCTCCTGAGATATCCATCACCCTAATAACAGATGTGTCACATGTTGTAGTATTTGATGTAACTTCTGTACACTTTACACACGTTACTTACATACTCTATAGAGAAACAAAATTTTATGGCAGAACAGATCATTATGATAATCTAATACAGACAAATCAAAAAATTTTACAGAAAGTAAATCTCCCTACATGATAGCTTGCAAATATTTGCATTGCCATCTCACCACGAATAGGCAGCAAATACTCAGCATGCAATCGGCAAATATCTGCCTCATTTCCATTTCTATACCTTACTCTGCAATGGCATTTCTCTACTTCGCAAATAAGAACACAAACATGTAGAACATCTGGATGTTTAATGGGATAAAAGAGATTGTGGTTTCAAACTGTTCACTAAGTGAACTAAGTTATTCCATATGCCAAAAATACTATGACAGGTCCCCTTGAAACATAATTTCAATTATATATGCCTCTACTCTCAAAAACTACACTGTAAACATTACACAGCTTCAGTCACTGAGTTTGGTTCTCTGCAGTGCATATAGTCCAATTTTCTGATTGAAGAATTAAGAATGCATTTTGCTCATATTTCTGTTATTTCAGTTAAAGCGATCTGAGGAGACTTGTATATATATGTTTCTTATTAACAGGAATGTTTACAAATTTCTTGTTAGATACTGAGTGCAGCCAAACCAACAAGGGATTTAGATCAATATAATCTGGGCCATAATTTAGAAAAAATTAGACTGCTTAGTGTCGGGAATAGTCTTATTTAGTACAGGAGAATATAGGTGTTGAAGGCATGTGAGACTGCACGCAAATTGCAGGTAGAGCACATGGAAAAAAAGGCCTTTTTTTTTTTTAAAGAAGTTAACACATGCTAAATACAGAAATCACTGAATGAGGATGAGTCCAGAACTCCACAAGCTTGTATTTCAGAACACGACTGCATTTTAAAGGAAATTTGTTTTATAAAGCCTTGCATATCAGATGGGTGGCAAACTCAAAAGACTGAAAACGATCAATATATCTGTGAAAACTACTTGCTATAGCCATATATTATGTGAACTATGAATTTCTGATGCTTCTCTATACCTTAACGATCTTTTAAGACAAGTTTTCTTAACTAGATATGTTTCCTATATTTATAGCTCTCATAGAAGTTTTGGTTCCTGAGTACGGCATGCTATTTCTAAACTCCCTTTCGTGATGCTTTAGACTGAAGTCCATTGAAATTTTCCACTGAAATCCATCAAAATTTTCCCACAATGTACACTGCAAATGAAGTATATATGGCTTTACATAGGTTTCTTTCAGAATATATGCAGAATGAATTCACTACCAAGAGACACGATTAAGATTGATGCAAGGCTGGAACAGTTTCTTTAAAGAATAGGTTAGAACCAGCACTCCTGTGGTGAGGAACTCCACTGGCTAGATATACTGAAAACATTCATTATACCACAATTGTCTAAAAATGAATATAAATAGTACTAGATACTTCCCTGAGTCAGTTTTGGCTGTGCACTGAAATTGGCCCTGCATCAGGAGCTCAAAATCAGGGAGGGGTGGGGGGAAGAAGAAGTTAAGCCAATTCAGAAGACATTTCCTCCGAATCAGTAGTTTTTGTTCCTGTTTTCAAGAAGAGGTCATCTGAGCCCTGGTCTATCTACTCAGCAGTAAGGCAGGTTGCTACAAAATGCAATTCAATGCTCTACATTTCTAGAATTGGGACCACACTCCTCTTCAATCCACCCAGAGCTACATTAAAAATGTATCATAAATTTAAGTTTGCCATTGCCCCTGCAGTTAAGCATAGCCATCAGATAGAAAACTATCACTTACAGCTCAGTGGCCCAAACAGGATTAGATGAGTCCTCACAGGTGGTTCCCAGAACTGGCTAAAGAGGCTTGTGCTGTGCTGGAGGCTTTTTGCTCAGCTTGGGGAACAGGGACACAACAGCAGTCACTACCCTTGGCTCCCCATGGGCTCACAGGGTACAGGATCCTGGGGGCTGAGTGTTCTGCTTTTCCCCGCACCTCCCTCCAGCACCTGCACAGAGCTCCTTCAAAGGGCTCTCAGCTTTCCTCTGCCTCCTCTCAGCTTACATATGGGATGAATTAACTTAAATTAGGGGAAGAATTAGCTCCTCTAGATCAGGAGCTCCTTGAGTGCCTGGAGACCTTAGTATTTAAACCATTTGAACTGGAAGCAAATTAAAGCTCACAAAAAAGCAAAGAGAAAGTGCCTTTTGTATTGCAATCCTAAAGCACCATGTATGCAAAGTTGTAAACTCTCTAGAAATGCCTGCAAATGCCAGTATGGACTATGTGCTTATATGATTCTGATGATGTGACATGGGAGCTGTGACAATATAGACTATCCAAAGAAAAGCTTGTTTACAGATCCACTGTGCTCAGACCATGCACTCAATTCACAGGGACAGGGAACAAATCATGTGGCTCTAGTAGTTCTCATACATGTTTGTCAAGAAATAACAAGTCCCAGATTAATAAGCCACAAATATGGTTATGGAAAGTTTTGTCAGGAGGCCCTAATGGAATATTTGCAAATGAACAGTCAATTCTGTGAATTAGTAATGGGACCATAATGCAGTCTTCTGCTCAGAAACATTATGCTGGTGTATGTTTTACCTTGCTACCCATACATATTTGATCAAGGTGCAAACATAGGCATTTTTATTCTACATACAAAATATTGCCATGCTCTGTAAAGGCCTTAAGCACAACAGCATCCTTTTGACACCTATCAATCATTTTTTGGTCCCCTCCCTCCACTGCACACAACTGCTCTACTAGTGTTTCTTGGTTTTGAGTTTCTCTCACCACTGTTTTACTTCCTTTTGGACCACTCCTCAGCAAAAGCATCTGTTCTTTTGCTACTAAAAACTTGGAGAGGAGAACTGTCAAGGTTTCATTTTTCCTCCTCCTTCGTACTATTTTTACCCTTCCTATATGTGCAACCTGCTGGAGGGAAGCTGGGCTCTTCCCTCTGACTCTCCTTACTAGCTCCATTACATTCTCCTCTGCTACAAAAGACAACTTATATCTGTTTGTCATCTATTACACTGCCTTACCAAGTAGAAGTGGGAAACACCAAGGCTATACTGCATACATTATGCATTTTTCTGGCAGAGAATGGTCTTTATCCTCCCTCTGTCATAGTCTCAAATTTGAAGTGTTATGTCCTGCCTTCCCTCTCTATAATCAGTGCATTGTTTATGGACAGGTGTAACCTCTTATAGGAAGTACAAAAGCTGAAAACAAATATCCCAAATTTTTGCACTAGCCATTTTTGAGGGCTGCCTATAATTACACCCACACATATTTTTCCATAGAAACAATACCATAGCTGCTAAAAGAAGTTATGCAATCATAAATATAGGGAAAATGACATGGGGGCTCAGAGACAAGTGGTAAGGGGTCTATAAATTCAAGCAGAAGGGCAGAGGTAAGTCATAAAACAGCCTTCTTTGTGGTCCCCCCCTCCCCTTAAGATGAGGTCTATGAAATGGACAAGACTGCTTATGGATTGGCTGTTAATACATTGCTATAAATCTAGAGAAATTAATAAGGAAAACCTTCCAATGCAAAATGAAGAACATATATGTAAGACCAACCATTTGGGTGAGTTAATTACCAATGTAATTTTGTTAATTGCTACCAATGTACCAATTCTTTTATAGCACTGCCATAAAAACAAAATGCTATTTTTATATACAGAGAATCTGCCAACTGTCCTCTTTCTACCTGATGAAAGACTATACATACAGCTCACTGAAAATCACTTGAAGGAATTTAAAAGGAGAATAATAACGAAACTGCTAGAGGGAAGAACAGGAGAAAGTCTGCTGTAAACATGAGAATATAATGGAAAGAGAGCATAAGAAATCATGTAAAGCTACTTTCACCTGATTCTTTGAAAATCACACATGGCATAAAGCTAGTAATGGTAGCAACAGGAACAAAAAAATGAATCCTTTACAATGTTTCATTAAAACAGAGAAAAAAAACAGTTGTCCTTCCTGGTATTACAGAAGGCTTATCTATGTGTATGCAAAGTATCATTTCAAATTGCTGTACTTCAACAAGCAACTAAAATATATTCACAGGGTCAGTTTGTTGCCATTATGTCTCAACACTGTAGGAATGCTCTTAGGGTTAGAACTCAGAGATAAGTTGGTCCATTTTATATACCAACCTGAGTGAAATGAGAAAATTAGATATTTGGGGATCACAAGACTATTTCTGAGGAATTCATTGGAAATGCCAAGGTATACATTTTGTGATATTCACAAGTTACTGCATACAAATACTTGGAAGGTAAACAACCAGGTTGTTGTGTACAATTACTCCATAACACAAATGGGAAATGTCCAGATTCTCCATCCACTTTGCCAGTTTGGCTCTGAAGGTCTCCTAGGATACATTCTCAGGCAAACCAACTTTCTGACTCCATTATTTTTCTCACACTGTCCTTTCTACTTAAAAGACAGGCCTAAAGAGTTACTACGGCTCAGGGGTATTTTCTTTAGAGATGTTGCATAAAATGGGGAAAAGAGAATGGATAGGTTGTTGAATTGATACTTTTCCGCCTACACACTTTTGGGTTTGTGGGAGAGAAAGGCTACAGAAGTTGGACGGGGTTGGTTATAGATCATTCCTTCTGTTGCTGTTGGAAGCAAACTTCACTCTCATTGCCTGTCCCTCTGCCAGAAACAACCTCTTACTACCAGGACTGCCACATGAAAACTGTCAGCCAGGTACTTGCTGGGGGCTCAGATGCAGGCATGAGTGAGGTGAGGCTCTGGCCTACCATCAAGAAAGGGTCTGGTTCCCCAGACCATATGAAATTACTGGGAGCAAACAGCAGAATGCAGTAGATACATCAGGGAGAAGTCAGAGAATCATACTAGATGGAGAAGTTATGTATTTCCACAATTTCTGTAACTTGTTTCAATTGACTATCTAAATTTTATGTAGTAATTTGGCTGCTATCTTTTGTCTAATTAGAACTAAATGTAGACTGTACTTTAACTCTACTAATTCCCTTAACGTCATTATCTCGAATTTGCAGAGGTATTCAGTAATATCTACCCTGGTGCCCTTTACATAAGGTTCATTTATTTTCCAAGTAATAACACAGGCTGAGGATTCAAGGGGTGATTTAGTTAGAGCTAAATAAGAATGACTTGAATTAAAAGAGAGGGAAGAGGCTTCTTAATTTGCACTGTAATTCTTTTCTTCCTTTTGTGTTATCATTGCTTTTCAATCTCTCCTTTAATAAGATGTCTCTCCCTCCTCCCTGGTATCTGTCTACTTGCAAGGACCTTTGCATCTATCTTTTTCTTGTCCTTCTATTTTTAGTGCACATCTGTTCCTGTTTTGACCTCAATTCTCTCTCATCTGGGGCTTAATTTTTCTACGTCTCCCTACTGCCAGACCTTCTCACAGCTGTCAGATCCCTTCTCTCCAGCAGATTCATAATCTGCCTGTTGGTGGTCAATGCCTGGACTCCCTCCCTTGATGTGCTGCCTGCTAGGAGAAGGCAGCTCTCCAGGAAGACCCCGCTCGGCTGTGCCACCTCCTTCACCCAACTCCTTACTTCCAAACACTGCCAGTGGGCAAGTTACAAAGGCTGTAAGGTGCTATTTTCTCCCTGCGCTTCTTTTCTATTTTTCCAATACCTTAAATTTTTCCCCACAACTGCAAATTGAACTTGTTGGCCTTCACAAGCATGGCAATAAATGCCACTTTTTTGTTCATTTCATTGGCTGTATTTTGATTTTCTTTAGGTCAGTGATTATGAAATTTGCTTTCTTCTACCTCATTTCTTCTCTCATGTCATGTACTCACTCACTGGTATAGTTACCATTTTCATTATTTTCATTACTCTATTCTCTCTTTCTCTAGGTTTTCCTTGTCTCCGTTTTCAGGTTTCTTTTCTTGCGTGTGTGTGCACAGTTAACATTTTTGCTATCCCTCAACTTCCTGCCACCATCTTCTTTGGAGACCTTAGTCTGAGAGTCACTGTGTCAGATTAAATGAGGAGCATTAAAGAGCTGTGGCTTACAGGGTGGGCTCTGAAGCTGGGAGGCGGCTGGCTGCTGTGGCTGACTGCTGAGCTGGCCCTGAGGCATCCAGGATGGGGATGTTCCAGGCAGTGCCAGGGTCAGACTCCACATCCAAACCCCTCCTGGCGGCAGAATTAGGAGCACGAACAAGGAGATGGAGGAGGGTCTTTACTGCTTGACTCTTGGCCACAGGAACATGTTTGTAGAGCAGAATGTTCATCCTCATCTCCTCAGGTGCATCTACTAATGCACCTAGTGCGGCTCTAAAGCACAGGAGTGCCAACATAAGCATCGGCGGAGGCTGACAGGCAATGATGCCTCCTGTCACTTGGCCCTACCAGCAGGCTCCAGTGACTGTGAGTAAAGCAGACAAAGCCCTTTGCCTCCTCTCCTTGTCATTACTGAGACCCCTAATGCTGTTTCCCCATTTGTAAAAAAAGATTTAGAGAGAAAAATGTCATGTTTGTGGAAACAAGGATCAGCTAACATAAATATTTTCCCTATTTAGCTGATGTGTGCTATACTTTTGTTCCAGTCAAGTATCTGTGCAGTTTCAGTGTAAGAAAACAGTGTTGTTGTAACAGAATATATTAACATTTAAATGACACTCAGCATAATATTTTTAAAAATTTAATTTAAAAAAATTACTCTATACTAGATGCATATTATCCAAAGGCTACATATACCTTCAGCAAATTCAGATTAGATAGTGAACATGTGAATGCTAGAAATGTCTATTTCTAATTGCACATAATATTGTAGGAAAGAGATATGTGCACTGCAAACAGTGCTCAACTGAAATGTTAAAAATTATCCCTTCTGCTTCTCCTCCCTCCTAGAGCACAAAGAGAATCTAATTAACATGCTTAGTGTCTCTCCAAAATTCAATTCAAACATAAAGTATGCTATCAAAGGCTTGAACATCAGACAGAAAAGTAATTTAGGATGACTGAGCTATCTCTACAAATACATTAATTTAACTTTAATGGGTCCATACGAAAAATAATACTGAATGCAATTAAAAGGACTTTACCTGCTTTTAATAATAAAGTTATTAGGAATCTTCTTTAACCTTAAAGCTGTCTTGCAATTGCTGAGTATGATTGTGTAACTTGACAAATGCAGCAAACCACACAGTATCTTGTGAGTAGGCTTGTGTGTAACATTTTTCTTTTCAATGATCTTTTCTCAATGAAGAAAGTTTTCTCTCTATCTTACAGAGGCAGAATCTTTCAGAATCTGCAATTTTTCAGGTTCTCTCAAATTTCACACAAGACTGTCATTTACAGGCTTTGCATTATTTTATCCTTTTTTTTTTCTTTAAAGAAATTTCTATACATTAGACTTCAAGATACCCTGATAATATTTCCCATCCAAGTAATTTCTTTGCTGCAGTATTCTGGATCTCTATGCTGCAGACAATAAACCAGGGCTGGTGTGTTGTTTCAGTAAATGTAGGATGGTAATCAGCTAAATCATGAAGAAAAGGAACATAAATAGCCATTTCTTTCAAAATCCCTTTATGGATTGGAATAAAGCAGACCCTCCCACATTCAGCACAGTAAATGAATAGCTCACTATCACCCATCAACTTTTCTGTTTTCATGTAGATGCTCTATTCTGAGCACATTAAAGCAATGTTGGTAAGAGCAAAATGGTTTATTTTTTTAGTATAGATTTCAAAGAAATGTTCTTAAGAAGGAAGGTATGTCTAAGGAGCAGTGCCTTATCACAGCACTCTTATTAACATTTCTTCAAAGATGCCTTCTACTTGGTCCCAGCTACAAAGACAAAATCTGCATTTGAATACAGATATTCAAAATGAAGTTGAAAATTGTCAGAGTCTTATGGAAAAGATGGACATAGGCCAGAAAATGGAATTGTAGCAAAAGAAAAAGATAGTAACTGTGCACAGATAAGCAGCTCTTGTGTGTTAGACAGGGCATCAGAAAAAGAAAAAACTGCCTATGTTTTAGAAGCTTCATGCTGATCACAAAAAAACAAATGCAAATTTCAGTCATTTGACTTGTCACCAATTACCACTAGTGCTAATGCCAAAATGGTCCCTTACTTTATGAAACTATGAAGTCTTTCAGTGTCTCTAAGTAATTACTGCCAAGATCTCTGAAATATAGTTTCCAATATATCCAGACCTGTGTGCTGACATCCTGTTCCTTCACAAAAATATATAACAAGCCCAGGAAGGATAATTATGGAGTCTCTGTGAGACAACTTTTCTTCATAAACCCAGGCAATTAGGGTTCAAATTTCAGTATCCTTATTTTATTCTAGGCAGTTTAGTTGTGCCAAGTGTGTATATAAAAATAAATATTAATCACAGCTTTTGAAATAATTGTTTAGAATATGAATTAGAAAGGGTTATAACAATGAATTCCTTAGCCAAAACTACACTGAATAAACATCACTTCTCATCCATTTTGTATTTTAAGCCTTTTAATTTAATTCATTATTAATATATTCTGAGAAAAAAGTAAGTAGGAACTCTTGAATAATATTTATATACTATTCTTTATTTTATACTCCCCACAGAAAAAACATTTAAGAGGCAGTTAAGGCCAAGAGACCCTAACAGTAGCTGAAGGATAAAAAAAAAAAGGACTATAGGAAACTAACTGCTGCCAAAATAGATTGTAAAAATAATTAGGACCTTCAGCACTCAGCACTATAGTTAAATTTAAAAGAAATTGAAGCTTTACCAGAGTTCTGGTTTTCCTTTTAGCCACATCAAGGTGGAATATAGTAGACTTATTTTTTTTATCTTATGCAGACCAAAGCACCAAGATATTTTACTTGTTGCCTACAGCTTGTACAGAAAGCAAATTCACTCTTTCACTCCTGAAAGATTTGTAAAAATTGTACTTTAGTGATTATTTTTTTCCACACTACGTGGATGTGTAACTGCCTTCAATATTTTTTCAACAGACACCCAAATTAACAAAGTGAGTTTTTATATGACATTCTGATATTGTGAGTATTATCATCCACCCTACAAAACAGTAGATTGTATCTTAATGTGTTAGCCCTCTCTTTTGACTACCTGTAATTTAATGGAGCTGTATACAAGCCAAATTTTATCTTATGTGTATCCTATGAATTTGAAGATATAAAATGTTTGTCAGTAGTTGGAATTTCTTCTCTTACTGTTACCTCTTGGATTTTTATATGGTATGTATCATAAAACTGCCTCAGACAGAACATCTCTGACAGTAGTCTGTCTGTATGTTTCATAATGCTGATGCTTCCATGTTGCAATCATCTGAGCTGGGTTTTCATCACAAAAATACAATGTTTGCACAAGTCTCATGACTTATTTTTGACATTACTTGTGGGTTTACTCAGATATTGTTAATTTGAGTATTTAATCTATTAATGAATAAAGTGTTATATTATGTATAATTTCAGTGTTTATCTTCCAGAAAGATAACTGATTTCAATGACAGCTTATACCATTTTGTTAGCATCCTGCAGCTTCATTCGTAACTTTCCTCAGTTATAAATGACTACACTCAGACATGATGACTTATTGTAATTTAGATGTATCAACCAGTCTAATCTCTCCAGGACATAATACTTAATATATTAAGGTTTCACTTCAAATACTTGCAAAGAATACATGTCAGATAGCTATCTTCATCTTGCCTGTAGTGAAAACCAATGAAGAAATTTGATTCCCTCACAGTTTAGCTGTCTAGTAATATTCAGAGATTTCTTTTACAGAAACATATATTTACCTTTTTTTTTTTTAATGTGCTTTATTTGCTTGTAAAATTCCCTTTTTAGTCCCCCTAATTTGTTGCACATTTAATTTGCCTCAGTTAATGTTTCCATGGACAGTCATTCTGTTTTAAAGATTTCATTTTCGTTCATTGAAACTCTTTAAGAATTGCATGTCATTATTTAAACAAATCTGTCTTCCTGACCTTTCTCTTCCTTTCTGCCAGGGGTAAACTTAGTTCTTGTTGAAAGCAAACATTAGAGTTCAAACATATGTTTTCAAAATCACTTTGGAAGAAAACCTGTCAGATAGAGTATGAAAAAATTAGATGTTACAACCCAATTTTCCAAATTCAATCTGCTGAAACATTAGCAGGAATTTAGTGGAGAATTCTAAATAGCTTTAAATAAAATCTGACACTGTAAGTTAAAGTTTCATTTATGCCTGATCTTGAAACAACAACTGAGCATGTTCATAACCTATCTGGTCTGATTTACTAATACAGACAAGCATGGCAGTCTTTTTAGGTGTCATTCCTTCAGGAGACTCAGAAAAACCTGCTCACATTTCTAAAAGTCTATCAGTGATTAATCACTACAGTAACCTACCAAGAAACGCAGTGGGTTCCCTATGCCTTGTCTCCAAGTTAAGACTGGACTTCTTTCCAGAAGATTGGACTTAGTCAAAGAGAGATTATGTGTTAGTCAAGCAGAAGTTACTGATCTCAGTGTAAAAGTGGGTGAATGTAACGACTTATACAGTGGAAGGATCTATTGATCCCGCAAGACTCAACTCTAACGTGAATCTGTTATGGAATATGGACAGGCATTTTTCCCATTTTATTAGTCAGATCTTTATAAGTGGACCCATTCTCACTCTATGTTTATCACTCAAAATTACCATGTAACTGGAAGTTTGCTCCTGTGAGATTTGCATAATATTGTCCCTGTTAGCACACAGCTGCTACAGAAGACATACATTTCCTGAATCTCCCTATAGACAATCAAATCTTTACAGATGCCTCCCATGGAGTAAGCCAATAAGGAATAAAGCATATCCTACCCTTTTAAAATAAAAAAAGTATATAGATTTTTTAACAGATGCTAGTTGCTCACTACAGAAGTACCTGGTTAGTTTCTAATTACAATGCTGATGGAAGTCTCCTACATTTAGATTGCAAAATTTAGACTGATGGACTTTCAACATTTTTAATTTTGAAAGGAACAACATAAGCCAGGAACAAACTAAAAATATCCCCACTGGAGAAACAGAGAGCAGAACATTTGAACAAATTTACACATAGCAGGAGGCAAACTTTGTTAAACCTTATTTAGAATCAGGCAGATAAAGCAGGCATTGTTTATATCCTATTTCCTAACTGTAATGTTTATGCACACATTCACACATCATTACACATCACTCAATGTAAAAAAAAAAAACCAACCCCCCCCCAAAAAAAAACAAAAAAACAAAAAACAAAAAACAAACACTCATCATAAAACTCAGTCCAATATCCATATCTAATTCAGGCTTTAGTCTGCAACAGTTAAATATGAACGGGTCAGATTTACATGGAATAGCACAGAATTGCACATCAGTTAAGAAAAAAAATGAGCCCAAAGCAAAAACGGTAACTTTATCTATCTGAAGACCAGAAATTCAATGACTGAGAAATGCTGTGTTATGATTCAGGATCATTTATAAAGATATATTGTTGTAATAAACATGGCAGGAATTACCTTTGTCATATACCACCAGCTTACACTTTCTTCTTTTAAGCAGGTTGGGTTTATTTGAAGAGATCTTAATTCAAAATATGTAACTCTGAACGTGCTCAGGAGGTAACAGACTTCATGACAAATAAAGGAAACAAATGTAGTGAGGTTTTATTAAGAGTGGAGGCATACAGCATAATCTTAAAATAGGTCCACTAAGGGAAGCAGCATCACTAGTAAAGTTCTCAGCCTCTACATAGTCCTGCATGGGCTGGACTTCCAGTCTGCTTATTGCAAGTCATTAATATTACCTTAATATTTGTATTATTGCTTTTTATGAGGTGCAGGGATAAATTATAAAACTGCACTAATATAAAAGAATTGTCACAACAAACTGTAACTGTCATCACTTCTTCATCCTTATATGCTGAGAATTACCAACTCCATCAAACTTTGTACAATGTCTGCTCTACATGGTTACAGAAAAACAAGAAGAGAGGGAAAAGCCACAATTTGTCTCATGACTTTTCCTTTTGTGGCTTAATAAAATGGTTACCATGCTACCTTGTCAAGCTAGAGATAAATTGAACAGTTGGAACCTAAAGCCTAAAACAGTTTCAAGCCTGGCTGTGCTTACACATTAAGAAAAGAGTGGAAGCAACCACAGCTCAAGGAGAACTGAGTACTTTGAGAAAGACCATTGTTTCAGAAAAACAGTACACCCTCCAGCTATTCTTTCTTTCTTTTCTGTTTTTTCTTCATCTGTTGTTGAAATATTAGCATCAGTTGGCACCCTCCCTTCTCTGCATCTGCCAACATTTTGGTAAAATATTGACCATTCTGATAAGAAAGGTGAAAAAAACCCATCAGGTTCAAACAGAAAATTGTATAAAAGTTCATGCATGATTCGGTCTCCCGCAGGGCTTTTTAGTCTATAACATAAGTCTCTGCAGCTAAAATGTGATAGGGAGGAAAAATAGTGCAGGAAAATGAGTCCTAAAACTTTAAAGACCATATTTTACCCTTGTTATTCACACATAGGTTAGGTGTTATTCACACCTAACCTGCTGCTTTCGATATGAATAAAAACCAGCTACTTTCAAAATAAGAACAGGGAAAACCTGAGTACTATATGAACACAAGTGTTTTTAAAATGTATGATGCTTGGCAATATTATAACTTTGACACTCAAGTTTTTAATTTCCTATACATTACAATTCTAATTGTCAAAGAATTGAATACACTTAGGTTTGTAAGAGAATGGCCCTTCAACATTACAGGTATCACCCAGCTCGACTCTCAAACTTACAATTTTGACTGCAATGCTCTCAGTCCAGCCCATGCATCAAGCAGACTTCATCTGGGCATTTCTGCGGTGGATCAAGGAATCCTCCTCCACAAGAGGTCAGGAAAGACCTCTTCAGTTCAATGCAGAAGGGGCTCCAACCTGTAGCACCTTATCCCAAATCCAAGACGCTAATAGCCTCTGTGCCATTCACAGCCTTTATCCGCCCCTCTCTTGCTGAGCAGATTGACATAGCCCCACAGGCAGCATTGCTGTCATAGCCCAAGAGGTGGAAAACAGCTTGTTTGAGGACACTGAAGGGCTGAAGAACACTTTAAGGCTATGAGCCTGATCGGAAACCATCATAGGTTCCAATCTAGCAAAAGGATGAGTCCTAAGTTGGAAAAAACCTAAAACCAGAATATTGTAGAAACAGGAGGTATGGTAATCAGAAATGGCAGAAAATTTCCTGATTTTCACTGACAATGTTGCTGAAATACTGTCTTTAGTCAGCAAGTACTTTGCAGCTCTCCGACTCAACTTCCTATGTCTACAATGCAACATATTTACAGCTTTTTTAATAGTTTTTAATAATGTCCAAAAGAACTGGGGCAGTATGTGTTAACATTGAACCCAAAGTTTAAATCATAAACAGGTGACAGAGGAAAGGAATGAAGATAACTGATTTTCTTTTGTGGGGAAATTAAAGCTGGTAGGTAACTTGGAGTTGGCTAGTAAGCTAACTTATTTAAACAAAATGTTTGCAGAATAGTAGAAGATTCTAGATTGTTCTCTTATTTTCAGGCAATAAAATCCTTTACCATACCATCTTTGGCTACTGGAAATTGCAGAATTGTTTTAGAACCAAGTAAAAGCTAATTGGTGAGATTTTTTGGCATCTGACCTGTTAAGTAATAAAATTCATTCAAACTACAGTATTAAATGCTTATATAGGTGTTTGTATGTGTGTTGGGAAGATACATACCTACACTATGCAGAAAAGTAAAAAAAAAGAACCTTAAAAGCTCTAAGAAACAAGTTACTTTTTTCTTCTCAGATGACACAAGATAATTTAATACCTTAAGAGCTTTCCTCACAGAAAAGTGATAGCCCTCCATTTTTCATGATCTGTCTTGTACTTTCTTGTAAAGAAAGAAAAACATTCTAACTGTAAATTTCCTCAATCTGTCCTTTCCCCTTTAAAATATGAATTAATCCTGTGGAGATGCCTGTTATCTAATGGTATTGTACAGGGCACTGGTAAAGGTCCCTCCAAACTTAGGTGTCTCGGCAACGTGCTTAAAACTAGGTGGAAAGGATACAGGTCCAATTAGGAAAAATTTATCTCTGTTCTTCAGTAATGCAGAGAACATTATCTAGCTTTGATTATGTCTTTCAGAAGTCTGAGAGCCTTAAAAAAAACCTCTCTCACCCTTAACATTTCCCCTCTACAATCTGAAGAAATGCATTAAACAGACATGAAGCCACTTTTCTGAGCTGCACTAAAAGCATTTAAAGCTGATTTTTCAAGTTATATGAAAAGCCTTCCTTCTTGCAGTCTACGATATATTTTGTTTTTCCAAATCACCATGAATGTTCTTAAAACCAGAGGTTAGTGCTAAGCTAGCATAGTATGGGTAGTTGCTATGCAAGACCGCTCCACACCACTGCTGTAGTTGTTTGCTGTATCAGCCCTGAATAGAGGCTGCCAGTGTGGTCAAAAGGCAGCCTGTTTTGAAAATTCCTCAAGGATAAGACCACTTCTGGCTGACCGAGATTTTGAGCTTGTGGCTTTGGAGGGAAAAGTTCAATGAAATACTTCACTGCACAAATAGCTACAACAGTTGGAGCAATTCTCATGTAAAGATACTTGGTTCTTCAGCTTTCGCTGTGATAAAGCAGGGCGTATGTCTGCAGAGGACCTTCAGGACTCTTCTGAACTCCTGTATACTGTCAACAGTCAGGTCAATTAATTAAAACACTTTAAAAAGAAAAAAAAATATTTCAAGTTATTCCCACATAAACATACTTACATATGTAAGACCTCCTGCTTGCCTGAATGTATACAATTTCAGAAAAAGGGAAGATACACAATGCTACTTGCAGTTGTAGGTATAATAAGAGAAAAAAAGAAAAAAATATTATTTTAAAGGCTCTATGAATGACCGCCTCCACTGGGTAGCAGTTTGGTTATGAAGAACTACTTTAAGCTGTTAGTATTTGATCAATAGTTTATCTCCTTAGAACAGCTGCACACGTTTTTGAGTGAGTATCAAGGGCTGCTGTGTTGCCAGAGATGCTCATTCTGCTTTCAGGTGTGTAAACTGACTTCCACTCCAGGTACACGGGAAGAGTACACACAGTTAGTGTGAAGGCACCTGGGAGAGAAAAAGTCCACCCAAGCAGAGCTGCTGGACATTAACTCGTGTGGACAAGCTCCTTAGTTCTGCAAAAGAGAGATTTTGTAGTCCTGCCTCATTGACAGGTGCTGCAGGCGCTCACGCATTTCATGCAACACTAATTAAAGGACTGCTTTCTCTGGTTTGCCAGTATTTTACTTCTGTGCTGCTGAGCATCTCCATGTTGAGAGTTTATTTCTCTGACTAATTTTAGGCACGTGGGCAACTTCTGTAATTAGGCAAGAAACATATGGCTGTTAGACTGTACCTGTCACAAGTTGCCATGTTGATTTTGAAAAGGTATCAGATGAATTCTGCAGGGAGCATTCACTCTATCTCCCGCAGCGCTCGTGCTTATTGTGTGATTCCCACAGTACAGAGGACATGTGCACGGCGTGTCAGATCACATTAACAGACTGCTGTCCATCCACCTCCCAGCAGACCCACGCCTGACTCCATCTGGTGAGAACCAGTTGCTACTCACTGCAGTACTTTAAGGTACTGCAGCTTGCGCTCTCCCAGGCCCTGGCAGCTGGCCCTCCAGCGCGGGCGGCACAGATGTTGTTCCCTATCTAAACCAAAAGCCAGGCTTAAAACCAGCCACCTCCCATTTGCACCAGACCTGACCATAGTTTCACCTGGTTTCAGAATGGAAAAGTTGAAACTGGATAGACGCAAGAAGGTCTAAAATGCCCACTCTATTCCCCCATTCCTCTTTTTCTTTTAATTCCTTGGTCCCAAGCAGGAAAGGATGGTAAATTCAAAGACATATCTAGCATGAGAGAATCTAGGCAACAACATTAGTATTTCTGTAAATAATCTCAGATAGATCATAGTCTCTGCTACTTATCTGAGATTTGCTTGATAGATCTAATAGGATGATTTTTACTCTTAATGTGTATCTGTTTCTAGACAGGCATTGCGATTACCCAACGTTGGATTTCCTCTGTAAAATTAAACTTTCTTTCCCATATGGCAGTAATTGCAGTACAGGATCTCAGTAGGCGTATAAAACAGAGAGTACAAGAAAGATATATAGGAGAAGCAAACTATGCCAATTCTGAAAACATTTTTATGGAAATTGAAAGCTAAAACCAGTATTTTTACCTAAACAGAATAAACCTATTTTCAGGTTTGGGAATCAAAATAGATTTAGGTATTTAGTTTATGTCTATAGGTATACAGACCAATTATCTCATTGCTTATTTTAAGAAAGTGACATGTGACACAGATTCAAAATAACGCAAAACTATGCAAATCTTGATAAATGTTAAAGGAAACATCCTAACTTTGTGAAAACATTGGATATTCCAATAGTTTGAATCTTTAATCAATAAGGTGGGGCTCAAAGAATACAGGAAAGCTTTAAAGAAGCGGTGGCGGGGGGGGAGGGGAAGATTACTACATTTGACTTTCCTTTTTTGAAGATTTTAAGTCAAGAAATAGAAGGGCAGTTGAAAGGGTACTTATTGAATCTAGAGTGATCAAAAAATCAAGGTTTTACTAGGAAACACTAAGGGCAACATGAGCCAATATAACTTTTTTATGTGTAGTTATGACAAAACTTTTTTTATATATAACAGAAATGCATTTTCCATTTGCAGTTCTGCCGGGTGTGTTTGGAGAGGCATTTGTGCAATAAACTACTTTTTATTGCTTCTCTTTGCTGTTAACACTGCAAAGCTGCTTTAGAAAATGAGATAGATTTTACTTTATCTCACATATCAATATAATTCTTAGTAAAGTCCACTAGTGATGCCATTTTGCACATGATGACACTAAGTGATGATACTAACAGTCTGAATAAGCTTCAATTGATTTTTTTGGATTTGGTTCGAGTTTTCAAAGTTAGAAGTTTAGAAAACTCTGTGTGTGCATGTGTTTCTAGGTAGATGTGTAGGTATTTGCACCCCTGAATTGAATCGGACAATGGGACTCATTTCCGAAATAACCTAATAGACACTTGGGCTAAAGAACATGGTATCGAATGGGTATACCACATCCCCTATCATGCACCAGCTTCAGGGAAAATTGGGCAGTACAATGGCATGTTAAAGACCACATTAGAAGCGCTAGGTGGTGGAACTTCTGAACTTCTGAAAATTGGGATAAACATTTGGCACAAGCCACCTGGATAGTTTATACTAAGGGTTCTATCAATCGAGCTGGTCCTGCTGTCAGACCTTCTACCTACAGTAGAAGGAGATAAAGTCCCTGTGGTGCATGAAAGGAACATGCTGGGGAAAACTGTCTGGGTTTTTTCTGCTTCAGGCAAAGGCAAACCCATTCGTGGGATTGCTTTTGCTCAGGGGCCTGGAGGTACCTGGTGGGTGACGCTGAAGGATGGTGAAGCTCGGTGTGTACCACAAGGGGATTTGACTCTAGGTGAGAATACTCAGCTTTGAATTGTATGATGCTAATTATTACATGATACTAACAGTGTTCAATAAGTGCCTTTCAGGCTAACGCCATCATGCTGAAACCTGAGCTAGCTGCATCAATGACGTCCAGTAACTTCCTAGAGGATGACGCCTTTAATCTGCAATCCGTGGGCAAGAACCACAGCAAATCTCATACCATCTCTCCTGCCCTGAGAAACTACTACGACAGATGAAAACCCACAATCATGAACTAAATGAATTCCATGAACTTCTTGCATAGAAACATGCATCATAAGCTAGTACCTGTATATAGGTATGTATGTATTTGAGGACAGAGAAATAGTAGTGACCTCAGCATGATGTAAATGGTATGGAATAAGGAGTGGAATGTCCTGGTTTGGCTAAAACAGGGCTATTTTCTCCTTTCAGGAGTTTTTCTTTCAGTCAAATCCCTTTAAGTCACTGCACTTTCTGAAAGTACAGCTACATGTTTTTCAGACACTGTCTGTTTTTCAGACCTGACAATGCTCAGTGTTTATAGTTGCTACTGAAGTATCAGTAGGATTGGTATGCAGAATGGCCCATGTTTATACTTATCCCTATGAGAACCAAGGCCACTGCTGGCCTTCTTTTGTTAAGCAAGTAAAAAGTCATAAAAGGGTCACACCTGCGGCAGAGTGCAGATGGAATAGGTGACCAAAAACTGACCAACGAGGTATTCCATCCCATCCACGTCATCCTCAGTATAAAGCTAAGGGATCACAAGGGTCTCGCTCTCTGCTTTCATGGCCGGCATCCCTGTGGGACCCTGCTCGCTCTCCTGCCTCCGACCCCGATCCGTGCATTCCTGAATCCGGTTCCTGTCGGCTGCGCA
>NW_009603458.1:31163-78635 GCF_000690535.1 Cariama cristata
GCTGCGGCAGCGGCCGAGCCTCTGGGGGCTGCGGCCTGCGGCACTCAGTATCAATTTTGTATACTTTTCCTTAATTCCAGTATTAGTACTACTAGTATTAATACCTTATACTACTTTCCATCATCATTGTATTATTAAAGTAGTTTTA
This sequence comes from Cariama cristata, assembly GCF_000690535.1. Taxonomy (NCBI): domain Eukaryota; kingdom Metazoa; phylum Chordata; class Aves; order Cariamiformes; family Cariamidae; genus Cariama; species Cariama cristata. Next base: position 31,312 of record NW_009603458.1, read on the forward strand.
ATTTCCAACCCATAAGTCTCTCTCCCTTTTCTCCGTCCTTTCCCCTCCCGGGGGGAGGGAGGGGGTTAACAGAGAGCGTCTGCTGCCTGTTTTAAGAGCTGGCCCAGCCTTAAACGGTGACATAAAAGAAGTATGCCTGCTATACCATTTGCTTAGTTTTTCATCCAGTTTCATCATCAGGTATTTAATTTTTCAAAGGTAAAGACAAAATTTCAGAATTATATTTTGATAATATTTTTTCTTAGTGTCTCTATATATTGTATTCCATAAACCTCTGAAAAATAATTTTGCATCCAAAATGACCATCATAATAATAAAGCATTGGCAAAAAATCCACCATACATTTTTTTCTCTAAATCTTGTTGTAAAGGACTTAAAGATCTAGTACTCTTTTAACTTGTTTACCACAGGAAGTTCTTGGTTTATTCCAAAATACTTTCAAAACCTTATTAAATCACCCTTAGTTTGCTTACAAGAGACTGATGTTTCCTCTGTCAACTGCAACATGTTGCACTGAAAATGTGAATTGGGAAGTCTGCCAGACACAGGAGATACTGCTTAGAAATTAGATGCTGTTCCTTAAATCACTAAAACTGATCCACAAGTAGATTCAGACTTTCAATTAATGAATGTAATTTCTTAGCAAATACTGTATTACATTCTTTTTCCCCTTAAAGATGATTGGGATAGAAACTTATCGCCTAAATAACATTATTTAAGTTTAAAAAATGCTTTGTTTTATAGGATCAAAACCTATTTTCTCTAACTCTAAAAATATAGCTGGAGGAAAAGCTTAATTTAAAAGAAGATATTTCTGAATTAAAAAGAAATAAAAGATTATTACAAATTTTCTCCTGCTTGTTTAAATCTTTCCAATATTGGAAAAAATGATCAGTAAAGCACTCTGGTTTTAATTCTTTACAATATAATCTAGTTCAGCCGTTCCATCGAACTTGTTGCTAAGGGCTAGGAGTTCTCCATCCAAACACTATATAAATACAACTTAGTGTGCTATGAAGTAAGAAAGTAATAAATCACAGTGTCTCCACATTTGTAATTAGGACGCCATCAATTCCAAAAAAATGAGAGGTTATTTGCTTCTCATATATGTACATGTACGTGTGTGTTCATATAGACACAGATACATTTCTACTGTGCTGTAAGAAAATCCTGCAGCACCCTGCAATCTGCCTCCGTGGTGGAGCTACCATGGTCTATTTGTTGTAACAGGCTTTGTTTATTTAGGGACCACAGAAATTCTTTTCTGGCTCTAACAGTACTGTCTGGTTACAGTAAGCTCATTTTATATTGGCATTATTAAATTCATTTCTTGAAATAGCTCCAGGCTCTACATACAGAACATCCTCTGACCCTCCCACCAAGATTAAAACTAAGTAACTACAAGTGCACAGCAAGAATGAGACATACTTGAAAAGAATAGCTAGTTAGGCGAGCAATTATTTTAAATATTAGCAAATCAGCATGTGGCCCTGACAAGAGAAGACATCTAAATTCTCTCTCCTTCCCTTTCTCATTTTTTATTGTTTTTTCAAAGGAATGAAACAAACTGAGTCAGTCACAGCATTTGTTTAGGATTAGGAAAGACCTTAGTTTAAGTGAGAGCTCAGGGAAGTCTCAAGCACAGGACAGATCACTCATGAATTTGGTGGGACATGAGAAAAAGCTGTATTTATCAGACTGGCTCCTTCTGGAAAAAAACTTCTTTTAAAAAGCAATAAATGTAAACAACCTTGCAAAGCCAATTCTTAGATCTCAAGGAATCGCATTATGACTTGATACATTACTATAAAAGATGCTCTATTTTCATCTTCCTAATAAGTTTATGTACGATACTTGAGGCCATAAGCACACAATACGTATAAATTGTTTAAACTGTCGGGCAAATCGTTTAAGGAGTTATATATAGTAAAGGAGTAATACACATCAAATTAGCTTGTAAAAGGCAAAGAACATACAGGATAAATGGAACAGCAATGCAGAAAAATAAGCCTATTAGCACTGTACTGAGTAGTAATATCCCATTTAGAACTACTTTAATTAATGCCAGTCCTTGAATGCTTGTGGTAACTGAAACAAAGGAACAGATTATTAAGAGAAGCCAATGTTTTTCTGCCTAAGGAAATCCTGACATGATTATTTACAATGATTTAATTGTCTGTGAGGAGAAATTACTACTTTTGATGTTACTACACACCCTTAATTTGTTCATGCCTTTCCAAATATTATTTCAACAGCAATGCTAGTAATGGTCCAGCCTTGACAAAAACATAACTACTAAGGCTATCTTACCAGAACTGAGTGCTGCACCAGCCAGAGTAGGTGATGAATGGCAGTCAGATATGAAACAGAGCACAGAACATCCCAAGGGCAAAAGATCAGACAGAAAAGTTCTCCCAGGCTTCTTTGTTCAAAAATAACGCTTCTATTCTCTGTGTTGAAGTAATTAAGAAACATTTTTCACTAATAGCTTTTTCCATTTGTTTGTGACTGGTACTCTGCATAGTAAACTCCTAACAGCATGAATTCCCTCAAATCTCTCATGGTCATATTTCCTAAACATGGCTCTACAATTAAGTTAGCAACAAGTTTTCTTAGCAATAAATAGAAAATCTATTTTGATAAACTGGCTATTGTGCATCAGTTTAATTTTTACGCTGCACAAGCAAATATTCATTTCCAACATATGCCCTGCATTTTACAGCATGCTTCCTCCATAGTAAAATTTACATAAAGGTCTATGTATTTGCATCTTTCATAAGCCAAGCTTTAGAATGAAATATCAATTTTACCAGAAAATGCGTAGTTCAACAGCTCCCTAAACTTGTTCACAGCAACATTACATATGTTTCTGCTTCAATTCAACACCACGAGGATCTTTGATAGACAAGTGTGTTAGTCCTGCAAACTTACACATACGTATAGATCTTTTAGACATTTTCAGCACTCGCTTTTCTTAGGATGTTGATATTTGGGTGATCTATTCTTACCACTTGCAGGTCTGAATTCTCAGCTACCCTTACACTGAAGCAATAGTGAAACAATCTTCGCACCTAGCTGGTCTTTCCCCAGTACTGGAAGCTGTGTTACGCACAAGAAGGAGCTGCTGAACAACTTAGTTCTCCTAAAAACACAACCTCAACTCTGTCCCTGGAGAGAAAGCTCAGAATTTAATCTACCATTACTGATGATGAACCTGGAAGAAACTAGTTAGTGCAGAGAAGCAGTGGAGGAGAGGCAGGCAGCAGAGACAGCAAGTTCCTTTAAGTCCATGGCTGCTGGGACCCACTTCTCCCATTGTGTTCCCCCCAAATAATGCATGTAGTGAGGAAACATGAAAGGAAAATATCCTATGACTCCCTCCAAAAGGCATCAGTGTCAACTCCAGCTCTCAATACCATCTCTGCTTCTAGTTTCTACTCCTCTGGTCTTTTCCCAAGTTTGTGTCCCCACTCAGCACCCTGGTGTCTCTCTGTCCCTGTTGCAGCCACCAGCTCTCCAGAAGCCCACTCTCCACAGGACACACTGCAAGGCCGCTCCTTTTCCTCGCCGAGAGCTGCCTGGAGAGAGGATGTCCGGGCAGCAACCCAGCATTCAGCACATATATTACACTTTGTCATGTTGACTAGAGGTTTTGAGTTGGTGGATGGAGTTAAAGAAACAGTAGATAATTCTCTTCAGTGGAAAAGAGAAAATAGGAAATGAGGAAAACTCTTCTGAGTCTCAGTGAAAACTGGGAGGCGAGATGCCCAGCTTATCATGTCAGAGGTAGTGTGGTAATGAAACTCAAATTCCTGAAACAAAATCAGGAACTGGAATGAATACCAGCTCTGAGAAATGGGACCAATGCTCCGAGGATTTCCTTCGCGTCTAACAGAATGGTCACAGCTACTCTTCTACGTGGGGCATCTCTGCTTATTAAATACCAAATGTAACAGTATTCAGTGCATCCAATTCTGCCAAGCCACCCAGACAAAATTCAGACTATTTCTATGAGACCATAGGTCAAGTCCATAATATTTTTCTTTTATTCTTTTCAGGAGACAGAGATTATATAAAATCCATCTATTCTGTTAGCACCGTCAGACCTCTGCAATACACAGGTGCTTGATGTATGGTATTAGCTTTCCAGACATTTTGATACCCTGTCATTCCAATAAGCTATTGAGATTGAAAAGTGAATTGAGAGAGAGGAGGAAAATGCCTTGGCTCCTCTGACAGCCAAGAAGAATTTCACAAATGCTCTATTTCCCCCAAGGTATGAGCAGATAAGCATGAGCTCTATTCTCATTCAGCTGGCACTTGCTTTGTAATACTGCTGGCTGTCACAGGAATGAAGATGTGCTACCTTCTTGAGAATGGCATGAGAAAATGCAACAAATTGCAAAGGGTCATCAAGAAAACCTGCATTAACCTCTGTGACCACAAAACACTCTGCTTCTGCAGCTGGAGGTAAAACCCACAGGGTAGTGCAAAAAAATGGATTCGGACAGAACTATAGCAGCATGTAGCACTTTCAGAGTGTTTCAGATCTGGGTATTTGTATTCAGCGACTATGCCTAGTGGACTAGCTGTCATTGGGAAACTGTTTCCTTGTGAAGCTGTGCTGTTTTATTTGAATGTTTTGCATGGTTTGCTCAAATAAAGTTGTACAGGACTGTTCCACATAGATTACCCTTTTGAAAAAGAAGGAGCAAATAGATACTTTCAAAGCTTATTTGAAGATGGAAACATCAATTGGTGATCTCTAACTGCAGCTACCAATCACGAGTTTAAGGTGAGCAGATCCACACACAAAACCACACAGAGAAGAAAGCTCAATGAGCCTCTGAGAAGAGAGAGCTTTGCAGTGGAGCTCACTGAAGTCTCTTCAGTGCCATCTGCAACCTGGCATAGGGTACCTTAAATTAGCCCTGCCTTCTGAAATGAGCAGACCTCAAAGAACCTGTTACACAGAAACATCAGATTTTCATTCTTTATTGTGATTCCTGGTTAAATTATGCCCTCAAGCTTTGGGCTTGAGCAGAAATTCATCATGACAGAATAAAAACACATGATTTTTTTCCACTCACAAGGATAAAACATAAGATTTTGCTTTATACTTTTATTTTTTTGATGCAAGAGGAGTAGAGGAACACAGGCAGCAATAGGCTATGTTCCCTAGATCCACTCTACATAGAATGCCAAGGTGGCATGTTTTACTGTATATCCACCCATTCTCCTCCACAGTTTTTAGCTCCTCTAGGTACGGATGAAACTCCAACCTCCTGCTCATCCACATTCTCCTGCATTCCTTGTGAGAGCTGCTGCATGCCACAGGCAGAGCTCTCCTAAAATAAATCAGAAATGTTTTTTTATTTCAGGTAAAAGAAATTTGGTTGCTCCCTATCAGAGCTGATTTTTAGAAACCAACCACCAGGAAAAATTACTTGTTGAGGTAAAGGTGAAGAAAAGTGAACTGTAACTTTAGGTTACACAAAGCTCATGGTCAGGTCAAACCATGCTTGGGCAGGATGACCCAGCACTCATACCTCTGCTCAGAGTCCTTGTAAATCAACCTTCCCTTTTTGTAAATGGAGAATTAGCTTTTCTATTCAACTATATTGATTTTCCCCTAGTCCTGGTAGGTGCACACAGGGGGCCAGGAGGTTACCTCTACCCAAGCAATTGCTATTTTACACCACTTTGGTCCCATTTGTCCTCTTTCCTTACATTCCCTCAAAAGGTAATCCTCATTAGGCAGTCATGCTGGATCTTCTTCCCTCCTAACCCTGAGTGGAGCATTAGCAATCTCCTTGCTGAGCTGCTGTAGGAAGAGAGGTGATGTGCTCAGGAATAGATAGGAGGATTACCGGGAATGAAAATTAATTGCTAATATTTTGGGATGCAGAATTGACTGAGATGAGAATGGACTAGGGAAGAGGTATGAGAACCTCACTGAATGAGCTATCAAACTCTAGACACTGCAGAAGCCCCCAAAGTACCTTATAGGGATACCATATTTTCATTATTATGCAGGGTTTAAAATTTCTTTGTTCTGTCAAAATGTGTTAGGCACATTTGAGCTGCTCCATGCCACTGCTGCTATTTTTCCTCATGGAAATTCAGAGAAGCTTCTTTGGTGCTACTACACAACAATAGGATACAGAGGACACGGTAGGAAAATAACTGTTCAGTTAAGATACCTCTGATGGGATAAAGCTCTTCAACTAAGCTTCCTGCACTCAGGCTAAAGAAAAATCTTCTTTACCTCAAGGATTAGAGCTATCATTCACTGAAAGGAAGCTGCTGAAGAATCAGACATCATTGAACAACTCATAAAACTCTCCCTGTTATGATCTGAAAATGTACTTTCCACCTGGTTTTGAATAGACCTAGGTCACCAGGCTGGATTTATTTTTAAAAATAGGAAACCGTACCTTTATTAAAATTCAAAGATTAGTAATTCTTCAAATAAAACAGTAAAATTAAAAGTTTTTGTCCTTCTTATGAGCATGTCTCTGATACATTATAGTAAGTGTGTAAATTTGCTTTGATGTGTTTTTAATGATTTTAAAATTGCAATTGCATAGCAAGATGAAATGGACTAGAATGTCAGATCTACCACTGCAAGATTCACCCCTCTCAATCTCATCTGATTTTCATTTTCCCTTTTCATTAAACTCTTTGTGATATTTAAAAATATTGCATTCAATTTGAAGAATGATGAAAATATGTTCCTCAGTTATTTTTGCTTCAACCCTAACATAATTTGTTACAAATACTAACATAATAAAACACCAGCTTTACAACATATTGCATATACAGAACTAAGCAGCTTTGCTATTAGAAATTCAGTTGCTCATTATATTAGACATAGCGTTTGTCTTATGCTTGTAAAATTTTATCAGGGTTTCCTTCTTTATAGTGGTGACAGTTAAGTCACCACACTGTAAAACTGTAAATAATTCTAGTTAATCCAATGGTTTTAAATTCTTATGAATTACACACCAAATATTTGACATCTTCAAGATTTTCTGCCTAAATGCATTCATTCTTTTATTAGAAAGCCTGATCTATCAGTAGCATCCAACTATATTATTTTCCTAATATTTGGTTAAGGATATTTTACATACAGTATTTTTTCTGATGAACGGATCCTTCAGCCTGTAATAAGTATTCCCAAAACAGAATCATTACCAGCTTTTTCCTCCCAGTTTATTGCAATTAAAGCTTTACATTTTATTCAGCTGGTGAGTTCTACGGACTGATGTTTTTAGAAATATAATTTGCTTAAGCCTTAATAGAGTTTTGATTATTTTCTTTCACAATTATTTAATTGACTAGATTGATTAATGACAAATGAAGAAACATGAGACTACACAGTCGGACTTGCTCTTAAAGGTTTTTTCCAATCTAAATGATTCTATAATTCCACATGCAGCAAGAAACCAGGACAGAAATGACAATTGTTCATGCTACATTTGCAAAAGAAAGAAGAAATTCTACAAGGATTCCTACTATGCCTAATTTATGACAATGTGACTTCTACACTGGTTTGACTATTTCTTGCCATGAAAATAAGAACTCATATGGCTGAAATAAGACCGTATATGACTGCATTAAGATCTTCAATGAATTAATCTGCATGATTTCTGTGGTCACCACCTTACAGAAGGGAAACAAAACCAGGGAACTAAATTATTTGGACACAAGATAGAGACAGTAAACTTGGGTTTCTAACTTAGTACTGCTCCCCTATGTACTCTTCCACACTGCTAGTGTGTCAGATTCTCCTCATCTTTTTAGATCTACTGTTCAGGCCTGTTTGAAAGAAACTGGGAAAGAAATAAAAAGAATAAAACTGTGTAGTATGATCAATGCACCGAACACCAGTCTTGCAGTCTACAGCATTCAACAGAAAAAGTAGTAATTTTTGGCACTCCGGTTAATCCTACTAGGGTCATTCAAATAATAATAAAAAAGAAATTAGACTAGAATACAAAAAGTATTGATACTAAGTGTTTTGGAAAGGTATAAATACACATACAAACTGCAAGGCAAAGAAGCATTTAAAGGCAGTTGATAATCTTATTACATGAAGGCTGTGCTCTGCCTTCTAGAGAAACATGATGACTCCCACCTTCAGTAAAGCATTCATAGTATGCCTTTATTCTGGTAGATAAGACTATGTATATTTAGTCTTAGACAAAATTAAGCATGGTATTATTTCCATATGTATATATATTATTATGGGATGTATGCCAAAAGAATTATGAAGAGTACTACACGACAGAGCTTTTGTCAATTATTTCACAAAAAATTAAAGATCCAGTGCGATATAGAACAAAATGGAACAATTAATATCAAATACAATAGATAAAACCAGGAACATAATATTCCTGCTAATATTCCTGTTAACACTAGGATAGGTAAAATAATGAGGAAGAAAACATTATTTGTTAAAGGACAGAATGTGAAAATAAATGGGATTGATATAGACCTTATGGATATTAAATGCTGCACTGGGGAACCTGGTGTTTGAATGCATCATGGACTCTCTAGGACATGACTAGGCTATGAAGTAACTATTTAAAAACAGCTTTAAAACCTGTACAAGGTGATGATGTTAGGAAAATAAAATATTTTATACACGTTCTCAAAGAATCCCCAATTCAAATAATGGTAGTAAGAATAGCAGGACAAGATTTTAGTTTGTTTCTTTGATTATAAATGAAGAGGAAAATGCCCAATATCAGAAATGACATAAGTTTAGGCAAACTTAACATACAGAATAGAAGACAGTAGTGAACCTGAGGATCTACATTAACTTTAATGACAAAGAAAGGAAAATTAAGAAAGCTGAGAAAATTAGATTACAATACATACATACAGAAATTAACAGGCCTAATTTTAATTGCCATCAAAATTTAACCACCAAAGCAAATCATGGGCTGGTTCAAATCAGCATTACTTCAGTAACTCACTGTAATTATATTTTTGCGCTGACTAAAAATAAGACTCTAAACTCAACCATCTATAGGACAGCCACAATAGAGCCACCGAAGGAACTTAGATCTTGACAAATACCAGTGATATATCCAAGAACTGTAAGATGACCTGGACATGCTGACTAAACAAATAGAAAGCTCTTACCTGAAGCACAAGAAACACTAAAATCCTGAGCTATGGCATTAACATTTAGTGTCCATAATTATGACATTCTGCATTCTTGGAGATAAATAATAATGTTCTATAATTCTTCAGAAGGTGTAACGAAAATAGGAAAACTTCTGTTGCTATCCAAACTGATGCATGGACAATTAATGAGATCTGATGCTCACTAATTGGTTTTGAGGCAGTTGAGAAATCCGTATGTCAATCTAATAGGCTATCTGGCATAAACCTAAAGACACTCATTTAGTGAGATAGTAATAATCTAAAGCAGGTAATAATCTGAAGCAGGTCTCCAACAAAGTTTAAGTATTTTCTGTTAAGAGATTCAAGTTCTCTTAGCTGAATAAAAGTCTGAGACTGCTTCTGTTGAGAGATGAGTTTATTTTAACTCAGTCACACTTAACCAAAAAGACCAATTCCATGATGGGGGTTCATCGTGAGCTCACAGACCTCTGACTGCTCTCCAACGCAGAGCACACCACACAGGCACACTGCGAGGGCAGTGCTGCATCCACTGCGTTGGTGAAAGCTACAGTCAGAGACAGCCTCACAATAAGGGATTCTCAAACTGTGGCATGCTCACAATGTTCACAGCCCAGGGCAAAGGAAACTGTGCTGGAAGGATGGCGGTAACACTGCTTCTGTATTTTAGCAGAGATCAAAATGAGATTCTACCTTCATCTGTACAGAAAAGTGAGAGCAGTGGAAGATGCTCACATTGCTCAAGCTCCACTTAGAAATGTAAGGCGAAAAAGTAGAAAACTTTCATTGGCACTTCAGGAAAGTCTTTTACATTGTTCTGACAGGAAATATTAAAATAGTAAGTGTCTGAATGTGACTACAGCAAGAAGGCAAGGTTGAAGTTTGCTCAGTTGCTCTGCACTAAGCACAGAGAGCCTGAAAGGGAGCACCTGTCAGTGTCATGCCTGCCTGCCCTTCTCTCAGAGGAAGATATTCACCTGCATCTTTCCCCTCTAACCTCCTGACAATTTTCCCTAATTATCTTCCTCTAACACAAATTCATATAAATTTTCTACCCTTTGTTCAGGTTTGCTCAGTAGTTTCAGATCTATAGCTGACAGATGAACAGCACAATCGTATAAACCTCAGTTTCTTAGGAAACCAATCTAAAAATGAGTATCTATGTTTTTCGTATATTTTAATCACAATGTTACAGTTCAAGATCTAAGTTAAAGAAGCATAAATACATGTGACTAAAAGAAAAGTAAGCATTTAAGTCCTTTGAGAAGCTGAGATCTCATTTATGTTCACATGCCCTAGCTTCTATAATTTATATAGGCAAAACACAGTAGTATACATGCTGCAGGGAAAACAAAATTCAAAAAATATAAGGACAGGGTCACAGTGTGTTGAAGATATATATAATATTGGAGCCAGCAGGAAGTAAGCTGCTTTCTAGTCATATTTTACCCTAAAATACCTTGTGATGAACACAGGGATTAGTCTTGGGTTTAGAGACTAGTTTAGAGAGTAAAGAGGGGTGTAAAGTATGGACAAATGGAAGCTTATACGCAGTTGAAAGTCTTGCAGTTTTATCAAAACTATTCAACATTCAAGATTTTACTTAAAACCTCATGAAGTCTGGTGATTTTTAAAATTTTCTTTTTTTAAAGCAATTCCAATTCTTGCAGTTATAGCACGATAATTGGAAATATAACCATATAACCAAAAATGAACATATAAACCACTTACAGAGAAGAAGATTCCAGTTGTCTAAATCTCATTTTTCCTAGTTCTTATAAATCATTTTTAAAATCACTTTCATGAAACTGAGTATTTTAATCATGGTATTCGAACATCTTAGCCTGGTAATATAGAGAAGTAAAATAGTATTCAAAATGATCTTGTAATCCCATGCCTATGTTCCTAGAATTGGAAGGACAACTCTGATCGGAGCAGGGAGCACTCTAGAGGAAGACCCCACAGGGAAGCAGCATTCCAGGAGGACGGAAGCTGGATTCGCTGTGCCTGGCACAGTATATCCTTTGTCTTTTCTGTTTTATGACGGCACAACATGGACCCTCTTAGAGGGAATGCCATAAAAAGTGCAGGACCAGCTTCACAATCACTCTTTCAGCTCTGTGCCTCTCCAGAGGCCAGGCACAACAGAAACCCTGCTCCAATGCCCAGGCCACCTCCACTGGGGAGTTCCCAGCCGCAACTGTACAAGGAGGAAAGGTGACCTGGCGAGTAACGTATCTGATCCTGCATCAAGAAGAATTTAACACCACCAATGAGCTGCTGCAAGTTGTCGGTGTCAGATGCTAATGCAGTATCAAGAGGCAGGATTTTGCAGAAGCAAAAGCCAGCAGTAACTGCAGCATTTCATTACATTCAAAGCACAGCAAAGCTCTGTAAATACTAAGTGCCAGCAACAATAAATAGCATTTTTCTCACAAAAACAGTCGTGCTCAGCGCTTTCTGTAACATAGCACCTGGCCAGGGAAATACATTTACTAATCATCACAGAAACGTCCCTCCTAAAATTAAAACTTTTTAGTGAAAATTTCATTGGTTTCATGGTGGGGTTTTTTTGTTTTGGTTTGGTTTTTTCTCCTTTTTTCTTCTGGCTAAACATATATTATCCTATTAAAAGTATACACTTAAAGGACAATGCTAATTTGTTTTGAAGTATGCAAAGCAATAAATAGGTTTGGAAGTTAGTTAAATGGTGAAAATAGAGTTAAGACATTTGACAACCATAATGAAAAATCTATTTATTCCAAGCACTTTTATTCCAAACCATTAACATTATTCCTGCTATGTATGATCAGAAAGAAATAGAATCAAAAACCTACAAAGATTAAAGATAATAAAGGAATTACAATAAAGATGTCATATTCCTAAATTGCATGGTGCACTGAAATTTCATGACTGGTGACTTTTCATCATTTCTCTGCAAATTACTCTGAAGAAATATTTTAAGTTTAGAATGTATAAAGTGTAAAGCTCTCTTCAGAAAAAGTAACATCATTATATACGCAAATGTATTTATCAAATTGTGTGGAAACTGCACACTATTTATATACACACAATAGGTAGCCAACAATTTCCACATGTAACAAGCTACCTTACCTGTATTCACGTATTTTTCTTTTACATGGAATCCTAAGACTTGCCTGCTAAATATCTGAGTGTGAATTTTATACTATCATTAGAAAATTAAGTTAGATGTAAGAAACATCTGATTATAAATGATTTGAATGCAATAGACTTTTTTTTTTGCATTTACTTTTCACAATAAACCATTATTTTACACTTGTCTGTAAAAAACACCTGTAAAATAAAAGTGACTTTTTCAATGAGATATATTCCAATGTTCATCACTTGTTTTTCACCTCATAGTCAATGTTAACGGCTATGTTGTGATTTCCTGAAATATAGGGTCACCGATAGAAAAACAGAGAATAATATTAATTCTAGCTGTAACAGCAGGAAAAAAGATAGTGTTAAAAAACTGAGAACTACTTCTGAAATACAAGATGCAGCTCTTGAGGAAAATCTAAGGCCAAGGCCTTTCCCTAAATAATGCTGATCATACTCCTATTCAAGGAGTATCCAATTCATATTCCTAAAATATGTGAATTTCAAGTACTATCAATCAGCAAATTCCTATAGCTACTTTTTTTAAAAAAAAATCTTAATAGATTTAAATAGATTTTGATAAATCAGGAAGAACTACTTCTGAGATGTTTATTATACTGTCCTAGGTTTTTCTTGTAATTGCCACTTTTTTCACTTTTTCATAAAATTAATAAATATTAAGGTTTACCCAAGACATTATTTTTTGCTACAGTCTTGTTACAATTGCTATCATCTGTTAATAAAGCGAGAAGTGTGACATGAATATCATTCCCTGATAGTTATTCACTCTCAGTCAGTTTTACAATTGCGTCTGGCAAATTATTGCATTTACTGCATTTCCCACCGTTCAAACATTAAACCAGTGCAAAAGCTGATATACACCAACAGATCCCATTCGGGAAACCAGTGTAGCCCTTACGTGTGCAAATGCCTTAAGTCAGTCTCACACATTTCAACTTCTCCATACATGACCCTGACAGCCAAAGCTCTATAACCCCTGCCTATTACACTGTCTTATTTAGCTACTTTAGCCATGAAACAAAATTTATGCTGGATATTAAATAATGCAAAACAGTGCATTTCAGCTTAAACAATGTTTGAGACAACATGGGAGTTGACCCAGAAGAAACTAGTCATTAAACTTCAGTCTAATTGATCATTATTTTTACATTCAAAATAATAACTGTTTCAAAAAGAAGGTGGCTAGAGCAAAATCTAAAGAAAAGACTGGAGGTATAGATAGTACAAATACCTTAACTTCACTGTTACGGTATTTTTATGGTGCAGACTTTTTATGGTTCAGACTGTTTCCTAGGAAACGTATTTGGAAAAATATTCAACAGCAATTAGGCCCACAGATTTATGTATGTTTAGAAATTCTGTGTCAAGGAGGAAGATAAGGTACTTGGAGTAAAGACAGGTTCTAGCAGCCAGACAGAATGGGGACAGATAAAGGCAAGAAAATTTGCTGAAACCTTTTAAAATTAAGTAATTCCTCACACAATAGTATTAAAGTCATACTGCTGTTAGTCTGCATTGTCAGCAAACACCTTAATGACTCAGAAGCTCACGGACAAGCTACTTTAACTCTAAAGGCAACACTAAGCCTATTAAATTTATTTCCACTTTATTGACACAATTTTGCATTTGAAAGCAGGTACCACTGGCATTAAACCACTCAAATGTTATTAACATTTAAACAAAAGTCTAATTTCACAGGAAGATAAAGGTCCTAAGGGTCAAAATCAGTGCTAGTATGGAGGCATATACGTACTAATAACTCTTCCATGGAAAAATAATACACTCTTCTGGCTGTAATGTGAGATGACACAGGTCTAAAAACAGGTTGACATGTTGTGCTTACAGCTCCATACACTTAGATCCCTGTAGTGATCAGAAGCGTATACGCTGCGAGGCAGCAGTCAACCAAGGATGTACCTGCATAACTACTATACATAATTTCCTCTGAAGCCAAGAAAAGCAGGGCTCAGCACTGGCCTCATCTATTTGGTTGATAACGGGCAGCAAGAGTGGCACAACTATAGGGTCAACAGAAAAGTTAAAAAAAACGATGATGGAGGAGAAAACATATACAGAAAATTTCACTGTGTAACAGTTGCACCTAAGCACATTAACCCAAGAAATTAAAAACAAACAAATAAAACCCCCTTATTTCTAATTGTTGGAAGATTTTTTTTTTCAGTTTTATTGGCTCAAAATTGGCAGGGATCATCAGGTCTGAAACACTCTCATGGGAGATTCAAACAAAAATCTATTGACATTTTCAAAGACCTGAATCTAAAATTGTGTCTGGCGCTGTAGAAGTTCTTTCTTTTCTGAAACAAAAGAAAAACATTTGACTAATCAAGTTTCTCTTGTGTTTATGAGACTCTCTTCACTCTGTTTCTCCTGGGTTTCAAAGTGTGATTTGGAAAGAATGTGTGCATTGGAAAAAGAAGGGAAGAAGGGCTTCCAAGGAAAGAGAGAAATGATCTTCTATTAGCTTTGATTTGGGAGCATCAACACTGCTGGCAGAGGCTGATCTTCTGTGATTCAGGACATTTGCTTAGGGGAATCCTGCCCTTATCAAGACTCGAGATGAGTTCCCTCCGCAAAGATGGTAAATACGCTGTTTGCCAGTATAATTTTGTTTTTCATTAATGTGACATAATTCTAGTAGTATGCTTCTTCATCAGAAACGGACTTGTCTATAACTGTCTTCCTTCATCTGTCAGAGGCAGTTCATCTTCCTCAATATAGATTTTGTTCTAGTAGCTAAATTGTTCGGGTTCCTCTTCTGTCCCATATTAACTGGATTCCCAGTGTTGGTCATGCAGGGTGGGCATGACATTTTTCCTTGATATTCATTCTGTTGGTCATTTCAATGTGCGAAACAGATTTTCTAGTCTCATTGCAATAAAAATATCAGTTTAGCCAAAAGTTAATTTAGGAAGAAAATAAGAACATTTTTGAATCACCATATTTCAAAATTTTAAAATAAAATATTTATGTTCTTAATTTGAAGTGGGGTTTTTTGTTTGTTTGAAATCTTTAATTGTATATATTGCTTCATCACATAGTAGTGATGCTACATTTTCAGATGTTCCTTTGATAATCATACAATGTACAATATAACAGTAAAACCATAAAAAAAACCCAACACACAAAAAAGCAGCAACCTATTTTACACAAAATGAAATCTTCTAAATAACCTAGGAAAAATTAGTTAAGAATTTTTCTGCACATAAAATTGCAGAATTTTAAGACTTTGCTCAAATGCATCAAAACCCACAGATTTTGTTTTTCTTTTTTTTCTTTTAACAAAACTGCTCACTTTGTACTGCAAATCTCCACAGAAGGTGCTGGAGAGAAGTTATGAAACAATATTGGCTTTGTGGATCTGAAGTCAATAGATGAAAAAACAACACTGCAGGATGCACACATTTCTAATTTCTTCAAATTAAGTAACACCGTATTTGCATAATTCAAGCAGGGCAGGAATAGCTCAATTCAACTACATTCTTTTAAATTTTTTCTTTCCAGAAAAAAATTACATTCTAAAAGGAGGAGAAAAGTGATTGACATGAGTGTACAAGGAAGATGGGAAAATAAAACCAAGAAAAAAATCCAACTCAAAAAGAAAAAAAACCCAAATCGATGAGATATTAAAAAAAAAAAAAAACACAAACAAAACACAAAACACAACAAACAAAGGAAAACTGACTCCTTTGAAGGCAGTCAAGAAGAAGAAAGAGAAGAGACAAACAAGGCAGAGATGGAGTTACAACTGCACAGGGCAGGAACTAAGGCCTCCAGCCAAGGAGTCTGGGCTTTTACAGGCTTTTACTGTGCACGTTCAAATTCTCAGAGCTAGCCCTCAATAACAAACAATGGAGTAATTTACTGTTCCACCAAAGACCTCCCACATGCCCTTTCAACAAACCACTTTATCTAAGCCCAATTCTTCATATACGTACTGGGATAAGAGCATGTCCTAGCCTTCAAGATGTGCCCTAAGATAAAAGAGATTGTGAGCCGAGTCTTCAGATAACAGCAGTAGCAGTAGTCATCAAATAAATCCCGCAGGTAATATATGGATATTAAAAGAAACTAAGCAATTAAGGACAGGCTTGAATTCCTCTCCTGTGCCCAAGTCCTAAGTAATTACAATGGGAGCAAGAGCAGAACCATATCAAAGAGCTATGGTGTGCTGTGATGCAAATAAAACAATTAGGAATCAAGGAATTAATAAAGACTTCTTTTGTGTCAGATCTGAAATATCTCACCAATATAACTGGCTTTAATTTGACATTTCTTTCTAGGGCATATGACAGAAATTTAATTAAATCAATACATTTCTCCTCAATGTTAACTATTCCTTTTTTGTGTGTGTGTGTCTCTACTTGCTTCTTGACCATTATTAAACTCAGTAACTCAAGTCAAGTAAATGTGAAAACTTAAAGGAAATGTCTAAGATAAGTAGCCAATTATGTACAAGGGACTTTTTTCTTTTTTTAAATCGTATTTTTATTTCAGAGGGAAAAACTTTAACAGCTCCAACTTCCAGAGCTATACGTTAACAAGAGGGATATTAGGGAATAAATAATTATGGAAATAATCTACAAATGGATGCTTAATTTGTTGACAGTTTTCTAAGAAATACTTTGTCTTCTTTGCAAAATTTACAGTTACAATTTGTGAAAATGTGTATAAGAAGACCTGAACTGCTATCAGGTGAACATTTTGATGGACATATTAGAAAGTTCCTCTGAATTTTGGACAAGCAATTATAATCCTACATGACTGTGAAAGTTTTTTCTTTCACAGCGTCTCTTAAACATGAAAATGTCTCTTAAAACAGTTATTTTTTTGATAAATACTCCTAAAGACAGAAACTCTTTCATTTAGTACTGAGAGGACTAGGGCATTCTTTTTTTGTTCTGTGGACTCAATGAAAGCATACTTATGAGTCAACACCCAAATACCCACATCCACAAAACTCACAGCAATGCACCATGATTCTCATTTTAATATCTTGCTCTGTGTAAGCTGCATCCCTGGAAAAGGGAAAAGAAAGGGAACAACAGCTCTATTCTTTACTCAGAAGATAATTAAACAAGATTGGCTTCTTGCTGCTACACTAGGGGAAAGTATAAAATCTCATCGGAAAGGGAAGCAAAAGCTGGAGTATTAAACATCTGCCCTCACAAGTACAAAACTGAATGTATAGATGCAAAAGCAGGAGGTTCCCTTCTACCAGCAACCAAAACATCTGTAGAAAATTTTATGGTCAGTGCTTTTATCAGACAGACTGCTGGATTAAGTTCTTGTAAAACCACTGTATCCTTGAGTTTGGGGATATTGCCTTTTTATAATAATTTTCTCTCTAAATTAATTTTAAGTAATCTGTAACCAACTTCGATTAAGAATATTGCACAAGTATTAGTCTATGCTTTAATGTGAAAGGGTTCAACTTACCTATTCCTTAGCAACCGGTTTACTCAGTGCATAAAGCAGCGCTATTTCTAGTGTCAAAACTGATCGCAGTGATCCGTGTTGTTCCTGATAAGAACTTATAATTTTTTTTTTTTTTGTCATTTGCAAAATAACTTTTTGCCAGCTTTGCATTTCCCAAGTGCAGCACAAAAAAAGAACACTTTTTTTCTGTATATTTCCACCCAGTCCAATCAGCCTTTTTGCTTAAAAAGAAATTTTTTTTTTTGCTTCTGCTATTGAATCCTCAATCAGGCTAAAACAAGTATAAAAGGCCTTCTTGAAAAAATAGTCTTCTGCATTCTTCACCATTTAAATAGATCAGTTGAACCAAGCCACCTCAATAAGAACAGGATTAAGAGAATAACCAGGCTGAATTATGCTTTTAACTTTAAAAGTGTTCCTTGTGTTTACCTCCAGAGAACATTCTGAGATAAATGGCTGCTATTAAAGTGATGATCTCATCAACACATGGCAGCCTTTCTCTTCTCATACACTGTGAAGAAAATAGAATTAGCCCACTGCTTGGAACCCATCTTATTTTCTCATGCCTCACAAACTGAGAGAAATGAAGGCAGTATCATCAAGTCTTAGCTATCGTATAAAGAACGGGTCAAATTCCCTTCATCCACACTCGCAAATGGCAAAACTGTTAAAAGAATTCTAATTAATTCCTACAGAATCTCCTCTTTCTCCTCAAATAATCATCAAATTATTTGCCTTTTATCTTAGAAACATTCAAATGACCAGTCCTTCCCATCTCTCCTTCACTGTCAGCCTCCTCCTGCATGGGGTTGCAATATTAAGAGTAACAGCACAAACATTCCCTTTCTTGAAAATCAAAAGCATTTTACAATATTTTACAAGTGCCTTACAAAAACATGTACAATATTAACTGTCACAACATAAACATGTTCTGCCTAACATTATAGTCAAATCACAGACTGTTTATTACAAGTATTGAAAGATAGATTGAAGTGCCCAGTATTGCGGGATGAAATAGCACTACCAGAGCCAAGGAATCCCGAATCTTAGTTTTCTGCCTTAGACAGTCATCAAGCCACTTTCTGTGATCTAATAAAAAAAAAGGTAACAAAATATATTCTACATTACCTATCCTATCTTACTAGTTAATATTCTCATTTAAGCATCAAGTTCCCATGCAAATTAAGCTTTCAAGATAGCTCTTTCAGCATTACCTCATAATTAAAGAGTTTAGTTTGAAGCAACTCTGAAAGTCATGTACAGTCAAAATCACTATTCAAAGGCACTGGCCAAAGAAAAGATCCATTGATTTAGCTTTTGTTTTAAACTGAAACACAATCTTCCTCTTTCACAAATCAGTCCAGAGATAACACACGACCAAGGGACAGCAACATAAAAATACTTACTGATGGATATTATGAAGAATTTCTACATAGCAACCAGGAAAATTGTTACAAATATATTTGTCCTTAAACTGGTCCAAATGTTAAATCCCAGTTTAGTCACTGATTTGTAACATAATCAAGACACTTAAGCACTCTACACTGATAAAAATTCTCTATCAAACTTGTCTGAGTATTAGGAAGTTTATTAAATATTTTTAAAGTGCTCCGAAACTGTTAGATGAACCTTCTGTGAATAGAAAATATCACTGGACATGACTGTGGGAAAAGAATTCTTGTCTTAATGATGACATCGAGGAATTATGTCATCAGTTAAGCAAAATGTGTAAAAGAATTATAAGCCAGTCCTTCCCCCTGCATTTTTATATGCTTCACCAACATGTACTAAATAAATACATTTTAATCTATTCTAACACCATAATGAGAAAAGACGGTACCAATAATCTCTTTTTTTCCAAAAGGTATCTAAGATTCAGGGGACATAAGCGACTATCCCAAGATAAAAACCAACATCAAGTGCAGTGGTGACTCAGTCAGGTGCAAGGCTACTGCCTTATCCCAAACTGCCCATCATTCTTTTCCCTTTATTTTTCTACATTTGTAGCTCGCTTTTCCAAAACGTTTAAAGCAACTTGGGTCTACACAAGGCCTAATGGAAAAGTAGCAAGCTCATTTAAGATGAAAACAATGGGTACCAGTCAGGCCTACTATCTACTTCATACATCCACAGTAATTTAACAGAAGGTTAGAAAAACAAAAATATCTTCAGCTATAAACATTCAGATGAGAAGGCAATTGTCCTTATTCCAGACATTTTTCTCTGAGGTTGAAGTCTGACTGTGGGTGCTTCAAGCACAAAGGCAGCACTGCATTACATGGACAAGGCCCAATCTCTTCTGCTACTAAAAAATAAAATTTTACAGGATCACAAAGCTCTGATGTTTTCTGTAAAGAGCAAGATACTTTTCCTGCTTTATCAAACATATAACAGACCTATGGCATAGAGATATGAAAGGCAATTCATTTAACTTTTATTTGTCAGGGGTTTTGTATCGCTATTTTTGTTTCTCTTTAAAGTCACTAGCACATGGGAAAGGTTAAGGGTTTTAGTTAATATCTGGACAGTCAAAACATATTAGGAAGATATAGGAATTTGTATGATTTACTTGCAAATTTAACAATGCTTCACGCTATTTTTTTAAAAAACATATACTGACCAAAACAATACTGGAATTGAAACAAAGCCTGATCTTCCTGAAACAAAGACATGAAGGCAGAAATAAAAACTGACAAGGGACTTACAAGCTAATTCATTATACCTTCCACATAAAAAAAAAAAAGAGGGTGAAAAATTTTCTCATGTAACATTATGGATGAATAAGTGACCTGCAACTAAGTTCCTTCACTTAATTTGAACAGCTATTTAAAGAAAAGTACATATACCCTATAAACTCTGGAAAGTCCTAAAACTGAGTACAGAAGAATTGACGAAATAACGGCATACAATCTAGGAGGGGTTGAAACATAGTGTTCTTTAAGAGAAACCTGGAAAACAATTTCAGAAAAAGTTGATACACATTTACTAAAATACTTTTCAGTGCAATTACAGGAAGATTAGAAGGAAAGATAAGATGAAAAGGCAAGACTGTAAGGAACTAATTTCCTCTACTTCACACAACAAATACGTAAGGAATGGCACTGCTATAGCACTGCGTATAGGCTGCTAGAAAACATTTAGAGATAAGTATCAAAGAATCAAATTATCTGGATTATTTATTGTTAATTTAATTCCAGGCCTTGTCTCCAGTGGTGCTCCACTGAGGCGATCAAGGGTACTTACTGCAGCTCTGTCGGAGCCTTTGGCTCGGAGGGGAGGCATGGGCACAGCAAGAGGCTTAGGTCAGGTAGATGTGATTGTCCAATGCCATAAAAAGAAGAGCCAGTCACCGACAGCGGGACCCACTCAAGGAGTCCAGCTGAGAGCGAGAAGAAGGGCTTTCAGGATACTGAATGTGACACCGGAGGAACATCTTCTGAGTAACAGGCCCTCTTTTTGAGGATTATTCTACAACATTGCTGAGAGTTACACATAGCCAATCATGCTGCTAAGTGGAGCACAAGTAACCTGCTAATTACCTGCTTTACATAATGAGGGATGTGTCAGTAAGAATGTTTTCATGCAAGGAAAACCAATGAAAAGAAGAAATAACATTTCTTGTAAGCATCAGAGGGGCTGTGTTCCCAATCAAATGACAAGGCACACCAAACTTCAGAGAGATGCGTCAAAACACCAAGTAGAAAAGAGCACCTTCCTTCCCAGACTGGGAGAAGTCAGCAGTGCTGAGATCAGATCAGCACCTGAACTGAACTGCTAGTATGGGGAGCTGAGCCAGCCCTGGAGATCTGGGGGCACTCAGGAAGGTATCTGCAGATAACGAAACTAAAGCACTACGGAAAGAAAGTGGTGGCTCTGGTGCCAAAGAATTGTTACCTTAAAGGCTAAGTTTCCGATTTAAAAAAAAGTGAAAGCCTTAATCTAATTAACCAAACACATACTTGGTATTAAACTAAGTATCTTACAACATCTGCTGACTGTAATTCAGTTTATAAAACCAAAATGACCATTTTCTTTAATCTTTCCATGAGCTCTTTACTAAAAACTAGCTCTTTCAAAATGGATGAAATATCATGTAATTTTGCTAATTCCTGTAAATAAAATCACAGAATGGCATTATAGCACACAAGACTTCTTGGGAAAAGAGCTTTTCCCTTGGAAGACCTTAAGTGCTACAGAAATTAACAGTATCATTAAAAGAAAAAAAAAAAAAAAACCAAAAAAACCAAACATAAGCTAGAATATCCCAAAGCTTTTCATTACGATTCTGAATGATGGCCAAACCTTAAATTGTTTCAGTAATATCACGGCAATCAGAAAAATGGCCCAGAACCAAGCACCGATGGGGAGATCTCACTGTCAGTAACAATCAAAACTACTGCATATTGATATTTCTCTGGTTGTCTATGAACACTGTGGCTTTGGAGCCATGACAACATTAACAATGAACTAATCAATAAAATAAATCTAAATGCAATTGCGCCTGACAAAATTAATCAGTCATTAATGCCATATTTCCTTTTCAAAGTTTATCTAGTTTGATGGGTAGTAAACATGACCACTATGGGCAAGAACAGCTTTGCAGTTATGCTGCTGCCTATATGTTATGTATTTTATATCTGTTAGTACTCAATCATGAAATAGAAGTGTCCTCTGTGTTCCCTGATGCCCTTTGAAAATTACTTTCACCATTTGAAATGTTCGCTTTTTCTCCCTTAGAAGAAAAGAGCAGTGGAGAAAAATAATGAAGCACTATAGTGAATATAGGAAACACACACCATTCTGCAGGCCTAAATTTCTAAGAATAAAATTTTGGTTTTGTTTCATGATTGAACACCTCTTTACAAATGCAATTTATGCTTGCATATTGAAAATTGGATTATTTCATATCTTTACAAACTCGTATTCTCCACTGTTATTTGAACAAGAAATATATGTGGAATATGATCTTTGACATTTTAATTAAAACCTATTAAAAAGTCTATAGTAAGAAATAAAATACAAATCGCCTCCCTAATTTTAACCTGCACTGCAACTGTGTCATGAATTCAGATAACCATGGATAAAAATCTTTCACAGCTAAGAGCATGAGCTGAGCAAAAAATTCCGGGTCTGACACCTAATTAAGATATGCTTCCCCCTGACGAAGAAAGTTCTTCATCTATTATTGTGTGTTACACTGGTTCAGGGCTATATTTAAAAGGCCATTAAAAATGTACCTGAAGGCAAAGTTAATCTTTATATTTGACAGATAATAGCAGCTTTTTTGCAGTAAGTAGCAAAGTGAATATTTTATTTCTTTATGATCTAATGACCATTCTGCTTAATCTTAATGGAGTAAAGACGAACAATAAAATATGCTTAGGGGATATACTAATACATCAATTATAGAGAGTGGGAGAGTACTTCAAAAAAGTAGCAGTAATCTATTGTAAATGAAGAACTCAATAAGCAACCCTAGCCACAGGGAGAGCTAAAAAAGATGCATTAAAAATCTATTCAGATTCTGCTCATTATAGATATGTTCTTCTCAGCTTTTAAGTAATGCAGCAATCACATAATTAACTTTTGAAAAGTGAAGCATTTAAAACAACTGTGTATCTATGGAATGCAGTAGGCTTTCTTCTTATTTTGTTCAGTGTAAACGAATTTTTCCATCTACTTTCCTTAACATTGTTGCAGAAGTGCTGAGACTGAGTGGCATTTCTCCTGAAGGTATTGCAAAAGTATAAACGTGATTCCACAAACAAAACAGACATTAATTTTTGGTCAAAGGAACGAGACAAGTAAAGACAGACATATAAATAAACTCTGCTCCTGCTTAACTATCTGTCCCATATAAAAGCAGGCACATGTTTCCCCTAGAATTTCACTCTAAAATGCAGATCTGAATTTTATGTAGGAAGGTTTTTTTCCTTTTAAATAATTTTGGTTTTGATTTAGATCTCTGTCCTGTGAGGTGACATGAGATGACACACCTCAAAAGATCTGTATGCCTCAAACCCACACACTAACTCCATGAAGAAAGTTTACAGAATTTTCCTAGTGAAATCACTGGGCCTACAACCAACTAAGGACCCCAGCTATGAAGATGTGAATGGGACTTGGATCAGTCCTTCAAGTAATGAAGAGCCTTTCAATTGAATCTAATGAGCATTGATACTATATTACTCTGCAGTAATTTCAAGGAAAGATGTCTCTACTCAGTAACTCTCAGGACAGGGCACTCTGGATTCTTATCTTCTTGTAGATATGTCCTTGTAACTTTGAATTTGCCTACAAAAGCCCCAACAAGCTACTGTAGAAAGATCACCTATGAGGATTGTTACTCTGCGCTAGGATTTTTTGGTGATATTTTCTTCCTTTGTTTGCTGTCTTTCAGTGTGTTGGAACACTACTAAGATAAAAAGCAAGAAAGCTACCTCTCCAGAACAACAGTTTCCATCTGGGGAGTTAATGCAGCATAACTGTTGCCTGTTAAACTCAAACCGTTCCTTACATCAAAAAGGTGCCCGAGGCAGATGAGTCCCAAGTGTGCAGTGACTCTCACATAGGCAGGCTTCTGACTGAATTAAAAAACATGAATATCATCAATACTATGTGAATAACCAAGGAGTAACTTGCCTTCCACATTCTTAACATTGTTGAACCAATGTAAAATTCAGAACGAACCAAGTGTATTCACCTACATACACTCACGTGCACACATACACAATATAAGTAACAATCTGTAAAAGCACCCGCTTCAAAAAGATGCTCACAAAAAGTCAGGTCTTGTTTTTTTTTTAACTCATTGCATTGCTCGTGTCTCATGAAAACCATTCTGAACATCATACACAGCTTTGGGGCCACACCGTTGCTACTGGCAGCAAAGCACTGAAGCTCTGCTTGTGACAGAGCTATCTAAAACCCAGGTGGGAATACAGGGCTGACAATGACAACAGACTGGCAAATGTGCATTAGATATTGATGCAGGGAAATACAGTGTCTTCTACATTGTAAGTTATGTAAATTAAAACAATTAAAGTCTCTTAAATAAATACCATTAGATGATATTCTGGCACTTAACACTTCTGTAGTAAAAGTGATGAAGGTTGTCTGTCCTTTCCTGAGTCTCTAATCCCTCTTTGTCTATGAACACACATGAAAAGTACAGAGCAAAAGAGAGGGAGGGAGAAAAAGTACAGTAGAATTGCACATGTGTGCTAATTCTGCCCAATCTTTTGTGTAAAATGAAAAAAAAAAAAAAAAGAAACAGGAAATATCCAAAGTGGCAGTTGACAGATAATTTACTGACAGCTTTTATATCTTACAAATAGGTGTCTACTATGGTTACTTCTTTGCCTATATAACTCAAATGAAACATCTTTATTTGACTAATGACATAGCAAATTTTTTAACCTTAATTTTAGGGGGTGATTATTACAGCGAATTCATATGGGATGTAGAAAAATTGCATTTCCATTTGCAAAATCAAAAGAAAAATCTTCTGTACTATATTTCTAAGAAGGTCTGTGTGTGGGATTCAAACTCCTATACTTAAAAAGAAATCATGCATTTTCAATTTGCCATCAACACAAGCTGTTTCACGAGTATTACAGCACAAAGTCTTGTCATATAGTTTAAACAACCAAGAGATTTCATTTATTTGCAGCATTGTAGCTTTTTTAAGCCAAGGAGAAATGAAGAGATAGCAACAGACCTTGGTTGCAAATTATTTTTAAGAACTTCTGGATGCCTTTCTTAGTCTAAATACAGGGGAGATGCACGCATCTTGTGTTTTAAGAAAACAGAATGCTACTATTCATGGCTGTATATTAGTCAATGACAACTTATCCCCTTGATAAAATGTCTCAAGAGGAAAAGCTAGTGATGCTAAAGCAAATTTTAGATAGTGGATGTATCACTTGTTACACAAGTATGGGTAGCTACAGACTTTTGATGTAGTTTACAAAGATAAGAAAATTATTATCAACAGTCTTCTCATGTCTAAACATTAAACTATATATAATATGGCCATGTATGTCTTTGTATATTATACACATTTTTATATAGAAACACATTCCTCTTTGTATATATTGCTTTAAAACGAATGATGACAAAGATCTATTTATTCCCTTGGGTTGGTGTTTTTTTCATTTCAAAAGTACTAAAGTCACATAGCGAAGTTTTCAGCAGAATGCAATACATGCAGTTAAGGAAAACTGCTTTTAGAGGCCTATTCTCAGTTGTAAGAGGAATGAAAGCAAAAAATCATACATGTAACAAACTGTTCTGAAAATTGTTGTGAGAAACTGAAGCTGTGAGGATGGAATAACAGTGATGATTCAGCTGAGTATTTGAGCTGACCTACTTGTTTTGGATGAACACTAAAAGCAAATGCTGCATTTTCATGTTTTGGAGCCTGAATGTAAGGAACTAGAAAAAGTCCACTGGAAAGAATCCATAGATATTCATCAGTATTGTATTAAGTTCATATATGACTAGATATACTTACAAAATTTTAGCTAGAACGTATGTTGTTCGTGTTAGAAATACAAGGGTTTGTTTTCAACCTCCTGCACAGCCCCAAAGCACAGCTTCTTCCTCTTAGCCACTTGAACATAAATGATAAACCATCACTTCGTAGACCCCAACCTCCATGACTACAAAGCCAGATGAAGATTACCTTCATTTTCGACAAAAAAAAAGAACAAAGTTAGAACTTTGTGGGCAAAACCACTGACTGTCCATTTCCCCTCTCTTCATTCCCCTTACCCTCATATTAGGAATCCTCTCTCAAACTGAAAAAAAGTAGATACAGTTAATAGATTAATAAGCATATTTGAAATTAAAAGTTGCAGTTCTGATTTATGCATGCTGAAAATTATAGTCTTCAAGAAATCATCCATCCTCTTCCATTATCATTCCAGTGTCAACTAATATAGGAATTTATATCAAAACAGAAGCGATAAATCCCATCTCATATAATGCAATTTAAAATGTCATAAAGCACAAATGTAGTCACACTTACTTAGTCCTTGCTTGGTTTACAGGCATATCTGTCTGTCAGGTATTCAATAACCAATTTCCAAATCTGCAACTAATATCAATAATTTATCTGGTTTGCATATCAAAATAACTTTATGAATGATGTAGTCCAAGTGTACTTTCAGTCTAT
The DNA here is from genome assembly GCF_000690535.1 of Cariama cristata. Taxonomy (NCBI): domain Eukaryota; kingdom Metazoa; phylum Chordata; class Aves; order Cariamiformes; family Cariamidae; genus Cariama; species Cariama cristata. Next base: position 58,247 of record NW_009603458.1, read on the forward strand.
AATAAAAAAATGCTTAATAAACTCTTCTTTCTGTATTTCAATGGAATTTAAAAATAGAGGCTATTTTAAAGAGTTCTGTTTTCTATGTTGATATTTATTCTTAAATATTTTAAAAGTATTGCATGTATTAAAAGTATTGAAAGTATTCAAAAAGGCAGTTATAAAAGAAGGGGAGAGGGGCAAAAATCATTGCAACCTCAACATCTAAATTATTATTACCAACTTACAGGGAATATAGCATAGATAATAATTTTAAGATATATTCTATTTCTGTAAATGAAATAATTCATCCAGTCACTTAGCTCTTTTTTTTTTCCTTTCCCAAGACTGACTAGTATTGTATAAAACAAAATATGGTAAAAGGAATAAATTGACTTGTGCAAAGTGGATGACTTACAATATAGGTAAAGTATACAGTATTTAAGCACCTCATAGGCCACTCCAGGTACAGTGCTGGCATCTTTTCACTCACAAAGAAAACAAGCATCCCAGGTACTCAGTGTTTATCTTGGCAAAGTATCAACTCACATGTTGTGGTACAGGTTACTATCTCACATAAATTTCCAAATTTGAAAACAAATTTTCTATAGAATATTTTTAGTTATCAATATACCTACTTTTAAGCCCAATATTTTATATCATTTGCTACAATATTGTCGTCAAATATTGGTGAATGTCAATATAGGTAACAAATATTCCATTCTACTCTTGATTGTCTCCTTTCCCATAACTTCTGTATAGCTTTTTTTCCACAGAATATTATTGGAAGAGCAGAATACAGCCCATGATATAAGTAACGGTATTTATTTGAAAATATCACTGACTGAAGCAAGAATATAATTAATGAGTTGAGCCATGTTTAAAGGAGAGAGCTGACTGGCAGAGGATCCAACAACATCTTTTTGAAAGGAATCCAGAGCATTCGTAACCAAAAATTAATGACAATAACAGACATTTTCATCTGAGCCCAGTGTTAACTCTTGAATCTGTTTCAAGTTATGGCATATACTATGGTTCCTAAATTCATTCATATGTTATTTTATGTCAATGTCTGAGGGGTGAACTTCAAGGAATGTACAATCTGCAAGCATGCCATTCTTTCCTGAGCTAAAGACTAGTCAACAGCATTAACCTTCCCCCCTCTAAAAATAAGTAGTCCTGCTTCTGTTTTTGGCTGACATAAACTACAACACATTAGAGACCTTTCATATTCAGACTGGAAAAGCAATCTAAGAAAACAAGGTTAAAAGTTGAAATAAAGACTGATGAATATCCTCCCTATTCAGTGTCTTGGGTCAGCTGATTTGTTATATATTAATATATATGTAACATAATACCTGAATATGCCTATTCATTGTACATTAAATGCAATAAATAGATATTGAAACCAGTATCTGTGATCTAGATATTTAACTGAGAGGAGCTGTCTTAGAAAATGACACAGGCCAAGTAACATTCACATATTTGCATCCATATTTGTTTTTGGAAATATGTATGATATTTGTACATGGTACTTTTCCAAGTGTTCTGCTGGAATGTAGGTGGAAATAAGCATTTGTTATAATCACAGTAACAGAGTTTTCAACTGGGGTTTCTCAACAAACAAAAAAAAACCTAAAAAGCTAATGCCAGAGCAATGAACTTGGCATTGTGGGTTTTTTTTCCTTAGTTTTTAAGTTGAAAGTTTAGCTGAATAATTAAGCATTTGCAAGTCAAATGAGCTAGTAGGACTCATCAGCTTCAGCTGCTATATCATGCTGTTCCTTTGAACAATATTTATAATGCCGCAAGAGAGAAAACAGGGGAAGATCCTGTGGTTCCTGACAAACGCTGCTAATGAGAGTTCAGGCACTTCTTTAGTGTTTGCAGCACCTCCTTAATAGGCAGCTGAATGCCACTGGCTATGCAGCCACCACATTTTAATCACAGGTTAAGCCATTGCAGACAAAAGTATTCAGAGAGAAGTCAGCTCTTCCCTAATTTAATTTTTATTGGTACTCTGACCCTTAAAAAACAGACTTCACTAAAGTCAACAGGAGTTTAGGCAATGGGTCCCAGAGGAGGAGGAGCCTAAGCATCTACTCTGCATGCCCGTCAAATAATTTGACATTATTGGTGTTAGCTCTTCTACAGTTTGTGTTACTTAACATTCTGCTTGTGTTGCTGTAAGACAGCTCCTGAGTGCCTTAGAGTCGCTCCTCAAATGCATCTGTTATGCCTTGTTAGGGTTTAGAGCTGCCATTCCAAAACAGAGTAGTTGCAAGTAATAAGACTGATTTCTCTGACCAAAATCTGGTGTTAGGAGTGCTGAACTTCTGCTATCGGATGGAGCTTGTCCCTCAGCAGCACAAGAAGAGTCAATGGATCTGAAATGTTAATGTTTTAAAAACGCTACAGTGGTAGACTGAAAGAAAATAGTTTGAAAGTAATTTCATCGCATCTTTCCACTGGATGAGTCTACTACAGGGTAGTAATAATCTTGTGACAGCAGAACACTATGATAAAATCTAACTGCAGGAAATGAAAAGGCAAGATACTTTAAAAGACTTTAAAATTAGCAAATAATGTCTAGCAATCCAATCATATTGTCTTGAACAGATGACATTTCCTAGTGACTTTTATGTCTGTGTACTGGAGAGCTAAAATTACTGCATACTGTCCAAATGAATGACTCTAGCAGAAGCAACTGTTTCCCTCCTCTAGCATTGCTTTACTGCAATCCAGACAGCTATCAGAGGCAGAGAAAAGTCTTTAAGTTTTGATGGGCCTTTCAGCTATTACAGACATTAAAAAGGGCAAGAATTTTCATTGGTCCCATTTCTGAAAGACTTAGCATATGAATTCACTGAGAAAAGACTAGTCTTTCAGTTAAACCTAACTTTTTTTCTAAAAGGTTCTGTTTTCTGCAAAAAGAAGTCTACCTTTTTTGAAGATTTTTTTTTTGGTTCAAAGAGAATCTGATTATTGGATTTTACTGAAAAGTTGTATTTCTTTCTGTTTTATATTATAAATTGAGTGTCTGTGATAATTAGAAGAAGATAAACAGCAAGGTAAATTAAGGCAAATGAAAGGGAAAGTAACTGTTGAACTAACTGTTAAAACCTTAACTCATTGTTTGGTTATGCAAATGGTTTCATATCAATAACTGAGTAATTACTCAGAGGGCAAAACTTCAAAGACTTCCATGGAAGTTAGAGGTGTGAAACCTCTGGAATTCATTAAGCAAGATGAGAGCTTGCAATCTGGAGTTTTAAAAATCAAGCTGTCTTATTCATTGTATGTGGTGCTTAGGGACATGGTTTAGTTGTGGACTTGGCCATGTTAGGTTTACGGTTGGACTCGATGATCTTAAAGGTCCTTTCCAACCTAAACGATTCTATGATTATCAAGTAGTAACCACTGTACACTGTTAGTAACCACTATTAAAAAAACCAGTACTGTGTTAAAAGCACAGAAAATAAAAAAAAATTTATAGAGATTTTTTTTTTCTGAAATATCATCTCTACTTCTCTCTTACCAGAACAACCAGCAGTCCTCAGTTGACAAGGAATGAGGGAAGATAGGAGATTGTCAGTAACTTCTGAGAAAAAGTGTTAAGAAAGAAGGCCTTAGCCAACAAACCTCCTGCAGCTTCTCCCAGCGGCAGGCAGAGGGAATCCCGGCTGACCTTATAGCAGCCATTGACTCCTGGGAGCGCTGAGAAAGGTACCAATGTCCCTGACATTGACAGAATATCCCTCATTAAAATTATTTGCCTTTTAGAATGGAAATGTTGGACTGAAGGCCACTTTAACCGGGTTCCACATTTCTGAGCAGGCTAGAGATCACTTGGCAGACAGACCACAAGCCAGATGTTCAGCGTAGGGAGGGAGAAGTGCTTCTGATCTTCCGTTTGCATGACATACCTGCACACAGTGTCCACAAGTCAACATGAGGTTATTTTGTAAGAAAATAATGTCCTAACTGGAGTCTGCTCAGTGCTGACAATTTCCAAAAGGATTTTCCAATTTTAAGTAGATGAAGAAACGTCCCTCAACGTAACATACACCCCAGTATATTGAGACAGAATTTTTGAAACAATAGCACACATCTGTCGTCTTCTCTATGGCCTGACTGCACCAGTCACGTTAAATCGCAAAGGCTATTTCTTGCAAGGAAATCCCCATCCACCACAGAACAAAACTACAATGTTTAATAGTTTGTAGACCACAAGTGCAAAAATTCTTTGTCTGATTTTCACAGATCTTCAACAGCAGAAAGAACCTCCATTTCTCTATGACAATAAGGCACCTGGTCTAGCTCTGCACACAGCTAATACAAGTGGATTAAAGATGTACCACAAATCCAAATGAGCAATGGTAACCAGAATGTTTCACTAAGGTTTACAGCTCTGCTGTCCAACAGAGTGAGCTTCCAATAATTTTACAGCATTTTCTTGTTCTTGTTACTAAACCTGGCAAAAAGCAACTTCACAAAACTTGACAAAGCACTGTTAACCGAGTCACTAGTTTTCTAAAGTTTTGACCCAAGGCTAAACAACATTTCAAAATGATATTTTGTCTGGTGTTCTAAACCAGGGAGATTACCACAATCATAAAAAGGATATTTTACACAAAATCTGTTCAATATCTGCCAGCTCTCACAATCCTTCAAATAGAAGAACCACACTTGGAGTAACTGTGGCATAAGGACTGTGCTCTAATGATTAGGAGCTTATTCATAGCACAATTGTATTTTCAGAGTACTCAAACAAGCACAACTTTTCCTATTCATTTTTATTGGTTGACTGCATAAACTATCAAAAGCGTATTGAATCTTTCATGTATTGGTCCAGGAAGTAATAAACTGTTTAATCATCCAAGCTTAATTGTGTAAAAGAGTGATTAACTTCAATGGCTTTCATACTAACCGAAAGTGCTTTGTACTATTCAGGATTAGTACAAATGATAACGTATTTTCCCGTATTTACAGGAACCAATGAAATAATAGTTTTTCTGACTGAAATGGAAGTGAAGCTTTTACTTAAAAAAAGATACTATTTTTTTTTCTTACCTTCATAGCTGAATGTCTCCTTTCTGGCATCTCAAAGTGAACATTCTGCATGTTTAGTTATTTTTAAAGCTAAAACACTATTGCTTAACAGTTGCACAAGCAATCAAAACTTTTGCAGTGTAATTACAATTAGAGACTACAGTAACTATTGAAACCAAATACTGGCTTACTGATGGGAACATACAGTGGTTATGTTGTTTATATAAGCCTACAGAAATAAAACTCAGTAAAGAAACTCAACTTTGGAGTCTTCCATGCATTCTTTAGAAGAATAAGGGTTCATAGAAACACAATTTATTTACTGCTGTGTCTGAAAAAAAGTTTATTTTCTCCTCCTGGCTTTCCTTTTAAAATGAAGTGACCTCTAAGTACCTGCCTTATAAGTCACTAGTAAGATATAAAATAAAATTAAATATTATTTTTAAAGGTTTTTTTTTGTATTTCAAGATTTGACAGAAAAAAAGGCACCTTTTAAGCGTGTGTCTTTCCAAAATGAATGCTGTATTTTGGCCTGCATTGCTATCATGCTCAGCTATTAATTGCTAACAGCGATTAATCATATGGCCACAAAGAGCAAAATGTCATGGCATTTAACATGAGCTTTATTTCTTATTAGAGAAGCATATCTTGATTATCATCAAGTACTAAAAAAGAATGCAATTGGGATGAACAGGTTTTGTTTGTTTGTTTGTTTACAGAAAGCAACACAAACTGTGAATCATCCCAATTACAGTTTCCAACAGAAGTTTATTAAAAGATGGAAGCCACCCTAGAAGAGATGTTCTGAATCCTGTTGTATGAATTATTTACTGGTAGATAAAGCTTCCCTTTATGACATAAATAGACAACAATTTCTTTTTGGCAGAAATACTTTATGAAATTTAGCACAGTAAACAGGCATTTCAAAACTTCTAATTACCAAAATGCCAGAGATTTTAAATTATTATAGAAGGTATCCCTTCCAAAAGAAAAGGATGGAAAATCTATCACTTAACATTTTCAAAAGGTATAAAAAGTACCACAATTCACAGTAGAGGTGTATGCACTTAGCTATAGAGGAGTCTAACTGAGCAAACAAAAGTCTAGATACGAATTTACAATCAAGCAGCTTGATCTGACCAGAATTAGATTAAGCATCGCATTAAAAACATGCAGTCAGGGTGTAACTAAAGTAGAAAACATGCTGGGACTGTGGGTTTTTTACTACTTCACTGTTAGACCAAGTCCAAAATCTACTGAAAGTTTCTATGGGCTTTGCAGAGAAACCTAAAGGGCTTTTGGACTCTTTGTAAGAATAGTGACTGTGCATTTCATATTAGACTTTATGGCCACACTAATATTGCCTAAGTGTTTCTGTCTTTTCAACAGAGAGAGGTTGGTGCTTCTGAAAACTGGATGGGAACTCAAAACCTCTCCCTGGAGACTGAGGAGGAAGGAGGTTCTGTGTGTATATTGATGCCATTCACTGAAGGTTTGGTTAAGCAAAGGTAGACATCCCAGTTGGCCAATTTCTTCTAGTTTCCATAAGTAACAGTAGTAGCAGAAATATCAATAGTGGTATGTGGCAAAATAATCTAAGATCCTCTATATGTTTTAATCTCTATCTGCAATGAAGGCCAAGCCATCATGTTTTCACTAATTTTTTAGTTACTTTAAACAAGCACAGACTAAACTACTTCAGCAGCAATGGCACCTTTCAAGTGCCAAGTAGCCTTATTCTCAAATGTTGTTAGGGGTATCATGGTCTCTGAAGCTTAAGTGTTCAGGGAGAATTTTTAGCTGTTCTGTCAAGCACAAGTGCAACTCAGTTGAACTTCCCTGGTTGGCTAGTTATAAGTACAGATGATTCAAAAAGCAAAATTTTGAGCCTGTTTCAGTAAAAACAATAAAAATTTGCCTAGGACTACAACAAAAAGTAATCAATATACTGCAGATTGCTCTTCATAATTCAGGTGATTTACCAGCTTCAGTCAGAAAAATCTAATGACTCTATTTTTCTATGGAAGAACATACTGTTGTGTTACAAAACAGGTAATAAAATGGTAACTATTCAACTGAAATACTGAAATTATATTTCTCAAAAAAAAAAATCTATCAATCAGGATGAATCCAACAATGAAAAGACTTTGACTCCCTTTTTTTTTTTATTACATAGATGTACTAAAAAAAAAATCCAAACCAGAAATATTTTGTAAAAATAGATGTTTGGATAGAGTTATAACAATTAGGTATTTTATCCTGTAGAAACTTTCAGATATTTCAGATTGCATCTTGAATTAATACACATAACTTAAATTATCTTGTATCAAAAAATTTACAAACATCTTACTGGAAAGCAGAACTTGCTCTTCTAAAAGATCTGGAGGCACAGTCAGCTTTAATCTGAGGCCACTGAAGATAATAGAAAAAGTCATCCCACTTACTGACATTTCAGAGAGCATTAAACCAAACCTGTAAGAATGTCATCTACGTGGCCATAGGGAATAAGCAGAGTACAAACTGCATTTCCTGGAGATAATATTACTTATCCTCGTCTAAAAAAAAAAAAAACAACAAAAAAAAAAAACTTTGTAAAATTACTAAGTATTTACCCTAAAATAATTAGGCACAACCTAATGAGTTTTCTTAAGGTGTGAGACATTTAAATCAGAGGAATGACTGTCTCTATTTTAATGTTGTTTCATCTGCCTAGGATATGACATTTAGCATTACACTTTATTATTTTTGATTCATATTTTAACCATCTTGTTTGTTTGTTTGTTCATTTAAACACAGTAATCACAATACGGATGCAGAATTCCGCTTTCAAATTCTGTATTTGTTTCTGTCCAGGCAGTTTATCAAATAACAGGTTTTGGAGAAATCAGACTTTCTGAAAACAAAGTGAAAGAGCAAATATATTTCTGAGATACATGAGGTCAGTGAACATTCTTTTGTTCACATAATTCCTTTTCCAGTCTTTGTTTGTTCATTTATAACCCCTGAAGTATAACGCCTGAATTATCCTCTTGTACACACCAACCACTTGACAGATTGTTTTAGTAAAACTCTTATGTGCTGTGGCTTTCCTTCCAGGCTGCCATGAAAAGTTTAACAAAAAGGCTGACTAGTTCCTTTAAATTGTCCCAGATAAACAAACTACAAAGCAAGATTACAGTACCCAGGACCATCCATGCAAAAATATCACACAGTCTCTTTACAGTAACAACACAAATCAGCATTCGAAGGTGCTCAGTCAAGAAGAAAAGCTGATGATGATTCAGCAGCCTGTCAAATGGGGAGCAGAAGTGTTCACGCTTGAGAATCTTCAGTTAATGACACATAATTGTTAGGACATTCCCTAACAAAGTTATGTTTAAAATAAGCCTTTTTTTCTTGGTTTCATACATGGATGGTAAATTTTTAGTAATAGCTCATAAAAATCATTAGATAGAATTGTTTTTTTTCCTTAATAAAACTTTAGATAAAGTCAATGACACAGATGCTGGTTACATAAATATGTGTCTATGTATTCACCTAAGAAACTGCCTACAAAACATAGTACACACACAGCAGATTTCCAAACCCAAGTCTGACCACGTAAGAAGCACATTACCTCAAAAGCAGCTTGGGAGAGTGATTTTAACGAATTGCATCCTCCCACCACCCCACAACAGAGGCTGGGAGGATGACAGATAGGGGAAATAAAGGTAGAATAAGAACTAGAAAAGGCGCAAACGGATCCTGAGGTAGACTGGGAAGTGTGGGGAAGGAAACAATGCTATCATATTTCAAGGCAGGCAGGGATATTGCAACTGAGAAAGTGCAATTAAAAAAAAGAAAAGCCTGAATGAAATGTTGGCAAATTAGCTTTTGGCATTACTAGCTCTGCTGTCTTCATTGTAGAACTTTACTTCAGTATCTCTCAAAAATATTAGCGCATCTTAATCACGTTAAAAAGAAACAAAAAGTAAAATAAACTCAATAAAAATGTTATGGCATTTGTTGATAGGCTGCATTGTTCTAGGTAATATCCAGTTATAACACTAGTTCATTGCTTGGATTAGACTGAACCAGGACAACCAGGGGAATTATTGCAGGTTTGACACAATCAGACAGGCCTGATGTTGAAACAGACTGTGACATTCATTAATTTCAGCAGTCTCTGAAATTTTAGCCAGTTAGCTATTTTACATACTTTAAAAGTCACATTGACCTCTAATTTGAATCCAGTGTATAAATACATGTCCTTTTTGCAAATACATGGCACATAATGACAAAGAAGCCAGAACTTGGAAAGCAGAGACAGTCATGATTTTCATTCTTTTCCACATTCCCTTTAAATTCACTGCCTCTTCCACCAATGCTCAGTATGACCTTGCACAACCGCACCTCTACCTGCATTTCATCCCATACGTTCCCCGTGCCCCTGCTGCTTCTGGAGCACACCTAATCTTTGTATAGTCACAATTCCAATGCACCAAGCCCTTATTTATAAAGTATTTCTGAAGACTGTGCAAAGAAATTATCTTTTTTAGTACAAAGATACTATTTGACTTGTTTTTCTTTATTTCATGTGGACCCACTATGAGAAAATCTTGCTTTCCAAAGTAAGCAGTAAAAATGACAAATTACATGTGGTATATGGAATACTCTGCTATAATTTTAATGCATTTGGGTTCATATAGTATTGCTAGGATAAAATCCAGCCACTTCTCCATAAAGATGCAAAGGCAAGTTCTCCAGGATCAAGGCCTACTTTCTATTGCCAGGTACACCAGGGTTTATTATGGGATAAAGAGAATAATGTACACACCATCACATGCCCTCCTCATATTCAAATTGTTTTTCCCTTTCATATTCCTTATGTATCACTTCAATATATTAAGTTATAAGCTCGTTTTATTGTATTTTTCTTGGTTTAGGGAGTTTCTTGTCAAACACACCAGCTGTTCTTGTACTGTGATTATATACACTTAAGCATCACAAAACAGCAAATGAAATTTGGTATGTAAAGCCTTTCGCTATACAAGTTTTCTTGTGGGCAAAACAGTCTTTGAGGTTGTTCTACATTGTCTATATAAATTTAATTGAATCTTTTTTTATATCTCTCCATATAACTGCATATAATCTAAGTGTTATCTAGGAGGCCTCAAAATTCTCTCTCTACCATGCAGCAGTTACCAAAACTGAAAACGATTAATCAACAATATCATCTTAAATACTGCTTTTAGTTTTGTTGACTTCATCTTATCAAATATAGGAAAGATCCACACAAATGCAGCAAAAATGATTGTAGGTACAGAAGGTTTCTTACATGTGTTCAAAATTAAGGAATAGATTATTGTCTCTGAAAAACAGATGATTAAGGAAAGCATGCTTGTGATACATAAATAACGATTAATAGGGGATAACAGCAATTTATATATTTGTATAACATGCAAAACAAAAGGTGATTCATCAAGAGGCAATGTGTGTAACACTTCCTGCAAAATGCATCTAAACAATAAATATTCATTAATTTAAGCTAGATTTTTGTTCATTATTGAAGTGTAAAGTACTATTTTCCATTCCCACAATATTTATTTTGATTTTTTCCTTAAAATTTGTACCTTATAAACTGAATGTGCATTGAATGATTGAAACATAAATATTTCTATAAAATTCCAGCTGTTTTGAAATCTTTAATTCTCAGTATATTTAGGAGAGGCAGAAAATATCCCGTGAATACATCAAAAATATTGTATAGCAATTAACTATTAAGTCACGCCTCTCACAGCATGCTAAAGGCTGGCATAGCAAAGCAGGCACATGAAATGCCAAAACAAGCCCTTTGGCTTCCATTTTGCTCTCCCTTGCAGTGTGTCCCTGCTACCCCACCTGACTATTCTGCCTCAGACTAGGCCTCTTCCTCACTTGTATCACTTTATCAGTTCAGGAGGGAAGTCAGGAAAGCGGAATCAGACACAGACTCCAGTAAATCAGATCTAACTTTTCTGCCTTTAACTTTTCTTACTGAATGCTGTTTCCCTTCTGCTCCTGTCTTGTATGTACAAGGTGATAAGCTGTTGGGGGCAATTTCTATCTTCTCTCCTATGTGAAACAATCATAACTATATATTATACATGCATTTATCCACATACATACATCTACATAAAATTGTAAGCATAGCTCTATTATATGTAATAATATTCACATCCTTTCTGTCTTATAACTGAGCTCAGTTTCCAGTGAGTCCTTAAATTTCATGGAGGTAGATGTCCTAATAATAATCATCACCATGTCCTGGTATATTTTATTTGGTTGCTTGTTACTTGAGGTAACAAAATGAAAATAATCTACAAACTATTTGAAAGATTGATTTCTGTTCAGCTGAATCAATCCCCTGTAAGATGATACACTGTAAAGGCTCTTTTTGCCCTTAAACCATAATCCTGATTCATCAAATTTTATTAGTGCAGTTCTGTAAGGCTTTCCTGCTCAGCAACAACAACAAAAAAATCACCTCACTCTCTTGTAAGAGCATTTCTAACTTGGATGAATCTGAGAAAATTGCAAATAAGGTGATTACCAGAAACAAAACCAAACCAAACCCCTACAATGTACTGTAAACTAAAAATCACCATTTCAAAAAGGAATAAGGCATACCGCTTGCTGTCTTCATGGTATTCCTTTAACAAACTCTAAGCATCTTCATGATTAAGCCTAGAAAGATGAATTTTACTTGTCTACCTCTGATTTATGCCTTGCATGACATGCATATTTTCTAAGTTCAGAATACTGCAATTTACTTGTCCTTTCACAAAAAAAAACTTTTGCCAGAGTAAGAATGAGTCTAGAAAGACAGGCAGATCTCCTAATCTGCTTAACTGAAAATTAGCCAGAAAATGACATTCAGACATTGTCAATGACAAATCATTCACAGGCCAAGGCAGGATGCGTTTTTTAAAGTATGCACTAAATTACACCTACTTGCTGTCGAATTTCTTCTTCCATCTTTACTGGGGACCCCAACTCCGCGACTTGTTTCACACCTTCACTAGCATATCCTCCATACTCCCAAAGGATGTAGTTCTTTGAGTGAGAACTACCAATGATTGCAGACCAGTGGTTGGTGCGTCCTTTTGAGGGGAGGGGAAAAAAAAAAAAAATCAACCATCAAGACAGCCTCAAAGCATAACTCCTAATTTTTTATTAAAGTGGAAGTTTTGAAGTACCCAGTCTTCACCAGTATCAAGCTTTTGCATGTGTTGCACGCTGTCAGTTCTCACTACATCAATACACCATATCTTCAGAGTAATAAGAACAAGCCAGTGAACTGCAGAAACATAGCGTGGCATGTCAGCAATTACTGGATATAACAACACAGCAGAAATGGTGAGCAAGATTGTATTCTGGTTAATCAAGCAGCCCCCCACAAACAGATAGGTTTAGTATATTTTTTTCTTCACCAAAGACTTCACTTCTTCAGGAAGTTTAAGAATCCTTTAATTTTAGGTTTCTATGTAAAATATTTTTGAGGATGAAATCTGCAAGGGAAGACTTCAGTGGTCATTCAAATATTTAACAGCAAGTCATGTCCTTACTGAGAGATACTGGTTTCTAACAGTCCACTAGATTTGTGTTTGAGTGGTGACAGCAAATTACCAGCAAAAGGTAGATATAAGTGTGATTACACTATCACTAAGTGTTACAGACTTTCGATTATATCTTTGTGTCCAAACATTACCAGGCACAGAGCTATAAAGGGTCTACAGCCAGAAACCTCCTCCAGCAGCTTCACCTGCTGAAAGAGAGGTGAAACATTCGCTTTCTATGGGCAAATGGTGGCCAGCACTTCTCCCAGGAAGCTTTTGAAATCCTGGTAAAGAACTACTCTTGTTGGCACTGACATAGTTGGTTTTTCTGCTTCTGCATACTTAAATTATACATGTACAATGTCTCCTTCCTCGACCCTCACCCCAGCCATTAGTAGGGCTTCCCTTTAATTTAGGAAGGAAACGAAGAAGTGAATTATGGGCAAATGGTGGCCAGCACTTCTCCCAGGAAGCTTTTGAAATCCTGGTAAAGAACTACTCTTGTTGGCACTGACATAGTTGGTTTTTCTGCTTCTGCATACTTAAATTATACATGTACAATGTCTCCTTCCTCGACCCTCACCCCAGCCATTAGTAGGGCTTCCCTTTAATTTAGGAAGGAAACGAAGAAGTGAATTTTGGTGCTTCTATATCCACAGAGCTTGCTTGCTCAAATTTCTCACAGTGTAAGAGTTGTAAAGCTAGGCAAAAGGATCCCTGCTCTTGTTTCTTGTCTTGTTGAAGAGAAAAAGAAAAAAAATGTAACAGTTGAAAGAGAAAATGTTAGAGAAGTCTGATGGAATTGAAGAGAGAATCGAACAGAAATAAGGAGTCACTGAAGTCCCACAATACTGGAAATAAAAATGAATTCACTTAAGTGTCAAATAATACTCTGCAAACATATGGGCTTAAAGGAAAAGGATGAGAAAATGAACTTCTCACACAAACAGACAGTCTGGTAACAATGCGAAGACTGTAGGAGAGGAATGAGGTAGAATGATGGAGTGAGACAATATTTAACATTTTTCTTTGCAATGCAAAATGTAGAGAGTAGCAGAAAAAACAGCTGAAAACTAGAATAAATGAATGGAAAATGAATAATGAAGTAAACAAAAGGAATGCAAATTTAAGATGTGAAAGGTGGGACAAAGAAATTGAAAAAGACAGTGTCAAGAATTGAATAGATAAAGTCAGATGCAGGAAACTAATAGAGGAGAACAGAAAATAGATTAGAAATAAAAAATGAACACCAGTGGTAGGGGAAAAAAGCTAGAAAAGTGTAACAAACAGAATAGATAGATGAAGGGGATCGCCTAGCAACACAGCAAACAGAGCCTCTAGTTTCCTCAGTGCTAAACTTGGATGAAAATACACTTACTGAGCTCTGAATTGTAGCTGTCTTGATGTTTCCAGAATCAATTAAAGCTAATCAGTATTTGAGCCCCAAATAGAGAAAAAACAAAACTAAACTCCCCCTCCCCCACTGGTAATAGTTGAAGAGACTACAGTGTCAGAAGATGGTTTCTTCATCTAAGATCTAGTAATTGTTCCTTAAATATACACTGGCACCTTGTCAAATCACAGAGAGATACTGTCATTCATCAGTGACAGGACCATGAGTTTTGTCCATTCTTTCTTCGTCGAACATGGGTCTAACTATCTCACAAGTCAGAGACAGCAGCTTTCCCTGAAACACAGTAAGTGACTCTTACTGAAACTATTGAAAGAGAAGGTTCCACATAGTCCCTACAAAAGAAAAATGTATCACTACAGGAGAAACCAGAGTGCCTTTAAGTCTTTAGTAAAAAGGATAATGAGTTGTTCCATGTGCTCCAAACCTTCTCTCCCTCCCTGTCCTGAACAGGACAAGAACATCTGATGCCTTTGCAATCAGACCCCAGCCTCTTCCACCAAACACCTCTCCCTAAACATACTGGCTCTGTGGAGAAAGCACCTGGCCCACTTGCTTACCCAAATGAGCTGTCCAAAGTATACTACATCTACCCTAAACTTTTTACAAAATCTGTGCAACATTTGCAAGTGTTTCATTCCTCACCTTGAACATCCCATTTCTTATGAGAATGAACAGACAACTCATTATTTATTAAGCATTTTCCTCTAAACATAAAAGAAACTTCTCTACTTGAAATAATCTAAGCAGTACAAGGCCAGAGCTATTTTGCATCACCAGTCCAATGTCACGATCCAATTCTTAAGACAGCAAACAGAATGCTGATCACTTTCCAATGGTGTTATTTCACTTTCTTTTTGTATGAGTAGTTTATCAATTTACACACTTGTATGTGTATTTCTGCATAAAGATCAAGGTGTCTTCACAACATGAGAATGTATCTTCTGACGTATTTCATAGATGTGCCATATCAAATCATGATGAAGAGCATATATATTTCTATTATCACAAATGGGTGATACCCAGAGAGAATAAATACTTTTAAGCCACAGGGCATATGTAAATACAAATCTTTCTGACTGGCAAAACATGATAGGAAATTTAATAGTTCCCCTTGAGCCAGATTTAATAACAAATTAAATACTCAGCTTCCACTAGTCCTGTTATCAGAAGTTGTGATAACTTGCAAAAATTACCTGACAGGCATGCATATTTTTTTTAAGCCTTAGTTTCCAAATCAGTTTAA
The DNA here is from genome assembly GCF_000690535.1 of Cariama cristata. Classification (NCBI taxonomy): domain Eukaryota; kingdom Metazoa; phylum Chordata; class Aves; order Cariamiformes; family Cariamidae; genus Cariama; species Cariama cristata. The sequence continues at coordinate 73,512 of NW_009603458.1, forward strand.
TTTTTTTTCCAGTCTGTCTGAAATCCACAAAAGCAAAATTTTTTTAAGATTACCTTTTTAACACTTTCTACGGCTGTGGTAAACCTCTCTCCATTTACTCTATGGTTGGCACATTCAGAACAAGATTGTGTTGCAGTGGTTTCATTCTATACAATGTTTTATAAAGTGCATCTGATAACTCCTAAACAGACAATATGCTTTTAAGTTGAATGAAACAGAGGTATTTGAATTGCACTGGTATAATAAATGTAAAATTATTCCTAAGCCATGGAATCTGTGAAAACCTCAAAATAGTTTCCCAGAATTAAAAGTTTTGCACTGTACCTTCCAGAAACTTTTCTGTGTAATAGTAAAAGAAAATACTTTATTTGGCAAAAGCAGTTTTTTGGAGAAAAGCTAAGCAACAGAGTATATATTATTTAGAAAATTTTAAAGCAAACCAGAAGATAAGTCAGAGAAAAGATGCAAAATATAAGTTTTATGATCTGCTTTCTGTTTCAGCCATATTGATGGTCTAAGAGTAGAGCAGAAATTTTTATGTGATGACCTGGCAAATAGTGATTTACCACAGTCCATCATGAATAACATTTTTTTTAAATGTAATTACTGCACAAGTTCAATATTTTAAAGAATAATGTCGATGACTAGTTTCCATTTTTAACATCACTACATACAGATGAGATCTTTTTCTCAACTTTCAGAAATTTCAATGTAAAATCAGCTGTCATTGCTGGGCGCAATCCTGCTAGTATGTGGTTATCTTTCCACAGTAACTATGCGGTAATCTTTTCACTTTTCCAGTTTTTTTATTAAAACTTTTATATAATTCACCACTTTGTAACTGGGGAGAGATAGTACTCTCCAGAGTCCAATATCATGGCAAACTATTGCAATTTGCTTACTTTCAGTCATGCATCCATACTCTTCATGTGTTCACTGACTTGGATTTTAAAGGAAAGGCCATCTATCCCCAATATTACATCATTAAGCCACAATAATTTCATAGTTGTCAATCATTTTCTCATGCCCTATTTCTAACCACCAGCTGAATTTATACAAATAATGCATACAAAGTGTCACACTCAGCAGATATACAAATCATCCAATAGCCTAAAAGAGCATTCCTAAAAAAAAACTGCAGTTTTATTTTATCTCCCATGTACTATGTTGACAAATAATATTTGAACAATGCTACATTCAACTTAAAATGTATGAGAGACTCAACATAAACAATATTGTTTAGGCTGTTAAAACTATGAGCTGATTGACACACAAACCATATTTGAGTTATATGATGATATCCAGACCCTGTGACAATAATAATTAAAAAAAAATCGACATATAATGTCTGTATAATAAACATCAGCCACAGACAACATAACAAAGTTTAAAGACCAACAAATGTGACTGACATTCTCAAATAATTTCCTAGCCTTTATTGCCACAGACTGTGGAGTCAGTAATGAAAGAACAAATGCATAATACACATGGTTTTGTAACTTTTGCGTTTTACAGTTACCAGGGTTATTGCAACAAGAATACTGATTCTATAGTTCAGAAACTTCAAAAACCCAGACAGGCAAAGCTCAGAATGTGTATTTTCTCGGTCTATTTAACCAACAAAGACAAAGAAGACAGAATATTCTAAGGTCTATATATCTAATTAACATCCTTGGGCAGCAAGATTCACAGCTCACCAAAACTAACATTCAAAAGACTTTGAAGGAAAACATATTGATTAGATTGGCATGGTTGTAAAATCAAAATGTTAGTGTGTTGCCCACCCTTTGTGGCCTTTTTCTTAAAATCTCATTTCCTAGCTATGTATTATAAGCCAGTCTGATCTTTCACTAAAAAAAAAAAGGAACCTTTCTCACCACAAAACATCCTGAAAATGTGATCTCATACACACTTCGGTTCAAACTGTCAGGCAAATCAATTGAATTCATTTCTAATGTATAGCATTTGCAGAAGGTTCCATGGATTTTCAATACTGAAAGTTAGCAGTACTCCATATATGTCATAATTTACACTACTGAGCTGTAAATAAGTAATGTTGTGTCATATAACAAGTTCCAATGCTCTTCACAGTCCCTATATGGTACAATACTAGAAGAATGATACTCACGTGGAAAATCTTTGGGATGTGTTTTTTCTGACCAGTTTCCATAAAATGTTAGCCTGTATTTGGCAGTTCCACAGGCACAACAATCTAAAATTGGTTTGTCAGTCACACCTTCTGAGGTTGAGTCTGAAAAAGCAGCAAAATACCCATCGAAAATGGTTACCACTCAAAATCAACAGATGACAGCAAAGTTGCCATAATAAATATTCCAGTAAATAAATCTGAGTTAAACACACATTTTTTTGTTTAAGTTTGGCTACACTAGACTAAACTAGAACCCTGAAATACCAGGATCATATTTAAGTGGATATAATGATTTAAATCTACATTTTTAAATAAGAAGGCACTTCTATTTCAGTCATTTTCAGATTCAAAACAGGTTTGCTTCTGGTTCTTATCTGATACAGATGAAACCTCAGCTGCTCTCAAAACATAATAGGTTTGAAATTTCTGGACAGTCAAAGCATATACATTCTCCGGTGGGAAGCAATAACCAACTGCAATGCTTAGGTTTAGGGAAGGATGAAATAGCTCAGGATTCAATAAACTAAGTGCCCTGGAGACAAACGAGTTTCACATGAAGACCAGGTAAAAAGTTGCAAGTATTACATTTAGGGGAAGACAAGGAAGATTGTATGAGAAACAGTATATGTGACAAAAAAAGAACATAATTGAATAGAAGATCCCAAATTTGAACCTGGATGAAATGGTTCAAGGCCTCAAAATTTTAGTTTGATATAGTGAGTTAAGAGAAATATGTAGAACATGACAAGGAGGTCAGAAAGATATTTACTTTACCTTACCTTGTTCACAAATTTTTTTTGTGAGAGAGCCCTCATCTTGAAAATAAATTATGCGTTTCTGCACAATACTGGCTCTATAAAGAAAAAAAATGGTTTAAAATATATTTATTCCTTACAGGAAGAAGAAAATATGTGATAAAGTAGAAAAGGACAGAACTGGACTTCTAAGACCTAGGCACATATCCCTTTTCTGACAATACATACACAATACAGGACTACAGATAGGATACTTTCATTTTAAATTGAATCTGAATTTCATAATGTTTTACAGAAACTTGGAACATTATTACCTTTAGAGAAGTGATCCTGGTTATATGGTGAGGATCTGTGTTCTTGAAACATGAGTCAACTGAATATTCAATATTTCAATCAAATCTTACATTAAAATACTGAAATTCTGTTCTATTTCAGAAAAGTAGCACAGCTAAAGCAAGCAGCTGTTTGTAGGAAATTACATGGCATTCTGAAGAGATAAATACTTCTGATATATGACAGCAATTCAGTGCAAATATCTTAACATAAGTTAGAAAAAGAGCTAGTGTAAGCTAAAGTCTTTAAAAGGAATTCAAGGTTCCAAAAGACAAGCCACTTTAAAATTAATCAAATCTAGAATATTTTATTAAGGCTTATAGTTCAAACAAAAGGTAAGTTTATAAGCCTCAGTTTGGGGTAGGGAGGCTGAATCCAAATATGATACAGGAAAACCAGAGTTACTGTGCAATTCTATTTTTCACAGCTGAAACTGTACATCTGAAATTTAGCTGATTTTTAGCCTCCTATCTGAGAGACCATAAACCAAATTTTGCATCAAAGATCTTCAAGTCAGCAAAGCACAAAGCCCTAGTTCTTCTTGCAGATTGGTATCATAACCACCTTATGGTAAATGTCAAAACCAATAATCAACTGGAAAATACATTCAAATGGCTCAGGTGGCTCCCTCCAGTCCTAAATAAACTTAACTAGCTTCTTTGACCATTTTTTAACTACAAAAATTTAATTCAAATGTAAACTTTACTTTCTTTCTATAAGAAAACAGAATTTGTTTAAAGTCAAAGATATTCTCTGGACAGAGAGTTTTCTGAGGACATGCTTTAGGAGCTGGCACTCTTCTTTGTTTACCAGTAAAGGTGCACATTCTTCTAGCAACATTTTGTACCATCACTCATATTTAAACTCTAAATAGCAAGGGTCAGATTCTTGTCTTACCTGAACTTTACAGTCAAATATATTTGATCAAATATATTGAGTTATTCCTCACTCATACCAGTTGAGGTGAGAAGAAGAATAAGACTCTATATGCTTAGAAGTGTTGTAGCCATGTAAATCTTTCTTTGACAATGTCCCACACCATAAAATTATCAAAAATAAGATGTGATTTTTCTGCTCTTTCTTTGCCAAGATACAAGGTCAGAGGAGGAGAGGAAGAAATCCTTTGTTTCACATTACAAAGCACCCAGAAGAATAACTGAGTTTTGTAAATTTCTTAAAGCTAGATCAAACTGGAAAGGGTGCAGAAACTACAGCTTGCTCTCATTTTAATAGGGCTGGCATCTTCTAAAGGAAGATGTGGTAAAGGACAATGTAGGCAACCAACCAAGGCTGTGAAAAAACAGCGTGAAATAGAAGAGCAAGACTGACTTTTACAAAAAGCAAGGGCATGATCTGCTAGTATTTGGTGAAGCGGTACTCCTAGGCCTTGTCTTTATAAGGAAGTTTTTACACTAGGGATAAATATGAGCCTGTAGCAAATAACAGAAAGTGAATGAAACCTGGAGTTAGTTAAATCTGTCTTTTATTAATATGAGAACTGTAATGGGACAATTTAAATAGTACCAGAAGAGACTGACCAAGTATATGAGAAGCAGAATAAAAGCTTTCTGAGAAGTCTTCTCAGGGTTTCTAAGAAGAAACAAGGGTGAAAAATAAAACAAACCAACCCACCAAAACAACCACTAGCAAGAATATGACCCCAATGGCCAGGCTGTGACAGTGGCATGCTACCTTAATTTTTTCAGCCTTCACACTGAAAATCAAAGACGACTGTGAAGACTTTCTGTACGCTACAATGCAATGGAGAACCAATGCTTTCACACAGACTCAATGAAATGCGAACAATTTTTGATACAGGATCAATCATGGTTTTTCAAACATTAGTCATAGACAATAGTCATAGAATCTTTATGGTTGAAAGAGACC
>NW_009603459.1:0-42431 GCF_000690535.1 Cariama cristata
ATGGCAACTTGATTCTTCACATATACCTGGCAGCTCATCAGAAGGTTATCAACTATCTTGTCAGGTCTGGGAATTTTGTCCCAATTAGCTAACTTGGGCTGAATAATTTTCCAGCGTTAGGCACCATTTCTGGAATATGCCAGAGACATTTCAGTTTCTACTTTAGAACATTGAAACATTTGTATTGCTGCTGCTTTGCAAGGAGATGCAAGGACAATGCACCAAGATTGTCCTCAGAAGGTATCAGTCACTGTTAATTTTAATCGCTCCTTTACTCCACTGCTTGTACTCTGTTAGTATACAAATAGTGACTGGAGAAGATCTGGTATTTTGAATTTCTGATACAAAAAGTCCTGCTCCCCTATGATCTGTTGAAGCCTTTTACAGCTATAAAGGCTGCCAAGTCACTGCAAAAAGCTCTCACATAAAAAAGGTTCTTACTAGAGTAGTGGAACTCCTTACATGACACAATGGAAATTCAAGGCTGTCTACAGCTTATGGAAAAGTAAAGCTTTTTGAGTGTTACAGTCAAGTTCTGCAGATGGATGGGGAACACCAGGACAGAGCAGATTAAAATGATGGAGGCAAGATGGATCAAGTGCATAGCTCAACAGCTACTGTGAAAAACCATTGCTTGGAAGTCAGAAACTAAGAAATGTTTGAGTGGTGGCAGAAACATCAAGTCCAACCTTCTACCCAACGCCACCATGCCTACTAAACCATGTCTCGAACCGCCACATTTAAACGTTTTTTGAACACCTCCAGGAATGGTGAGTCGGCCACCTCCCTGGGGAGCCTGTTGAATGCCTAACAACTCTTCATGCCTTCAATTAAGTGAAGAAGTTCTTCCTAATATCCAACCTGAACCTCCCCTGGAATAGAAGGCAGCCACTGGCTTCCTCTGAGACCCAGAAATAAGAAATAAAAAAAGGTATCTGTGAGAGGTATTTTGTTGCTTTTTTTTTTTTGCTGTCACTTTGTTCTCAGGGGGTCTAAAATGAGGAGAAAACTGGTTTCTGCAGAGTTGTCTTCCTGTGGTCAAAGGTAGGATGTGGAGAATCAAAATACATTGGTTTAAGTGAGGAGATCCTAAAATCCCCATACAAAGTAATGTTTGGATAATTATATAGTGGTGAGCACTACACAACAAAAGTATTGTTCTTTAGCTGACTGAGAGAAAAAGAAAAAATGAGAGGATTAAAGAAACCAAATGAAATAAAATTTCATGCAAACACGGACAGATAAACACTTTTTTTTCTATCTTTGATACGTTTCATAACACAAGACAAATGCCTCTGTAAGTATCATGAATTTTACTGATGATTGCATTAAGACCTTTGGGGGAGTCATCCGTTTTACTTTATGTGTACTGGCTTAGTTCCCTTCCATCAAAAAAATCTGATTCTTCATATTGGTTCCAGCTAGACTTTGTTCAAACAGGACAGTTAGATGACACATCACTGAAAGGCTAATATTGAGTTTATCTGTAATTAGCATGTTAAATAGTTTCTGTGTGTTAAATATCAGCACAAAGGATTTTTTGTTAACAGTAAGCAAAATAGAAAGGTTACACAGGTGTTAATGATGCTTGACACAACTGGTGGATGTCATAGAGGTTTTGAGCGCACAATGAATTTGTAAATGGACAGTTACCAAATTAATGGGAACTCTTTTCTAGGCTGTTAGGCAACATTATGTTGGGTTAAGAGACATTGCTTGAATTCATTATGGCAAAAGTCAATAGTATTCTCCATGCAGAAAACACATGAATGATCAGTTGCTGTGTTATGGTTTGTGCTGTTTTAGCAGCCCAATATTTTGTACTGATATTGAGACTGTTCATAGGTCACCATTCATGAGATCACTTCCATAAACTAAGAATTTCTCCTAAAGATAGGACAAAAATAGCCCTCAATATAGACCCTCCCTCCCAATAGGTGGAGGGAATATAATAGTAGACCATTTAGATAATCCAAATCTGAAATTATAGTGAATAGCACAGGGCAAATAAAAACCCCAAAAGTCCACCCTGAATGACTTCCTTAGCCACTAGGACATGGCTGAACTGGTATGACCCTGATTAAAATGAAAAAACCTCAGCAGCCACAAAGCTGAACAATGTTGAGGAATTGGCCATTGCAGCCAGTGGTGCAAAAGGTAAGTCCACATTTGGACTCTGGAAAACAACTGCTGTTTCCTCTTTGTTCACGTTAATTCAAGCCCTTTGCAAAATGCTACCAGACTAGGGAGGCTCTAGTTTTTGACTGAACAAAGAATGTCATTCAACCATTACTATTATTAGATTACTTGCCCTTAACAGCCCCAGAATAACTTTAAACTGTTTGTTTAAATTTTTTATTTTTAATTTCCACTGTTTAGCTGGACAATCATTTACAGATACTTGGTGCCCATGGAACCATCATTGTGAAACTGTGAATGAGTTTAAGACACAGGCAAAAGAGATATTTACAGACTTTTTTTTCCAAGTTGAATAACTATAGCATATCTGAAATTCTCATGTTTAACATCCTTCATAGCCTTCTGAGAAAAAAAAAAAACTAAAAATGACGAATTAGGATGAAATAAGTTTTCATTCAAACCTCTCCATGATATTCACCTATACTCCACTTTAAATTGTCTTGGAATATTTAAAATCTTGACTCTATGTTCAGTTCTAGATTTTGTAATTTAGTCAATGTAATCCCAGCAGCTTCTAGATCTGGGAGCAAGAGTTAGATGGTAACTGAACCAAAAATTTTTGAACAGCATTTTTGAAATACTAGCATTTCCATCAGAGAATGTTCTCTTGCAGTTTCCAGGTCTGCATGCTTTGTTACAGGAAAGGTAGGATAAAACTCCCCATTTCTGGATGGTTATGTCAGTAAAGGTGTTGGAGGCCTGTACATCTTCTTTTGTGCCATGACTCTGATCTCAATCCTAAAGGACAAATATTAAAGACTGATGTTACACATTTTCAAGGTATTTTAGCTAAGAAAATGCAAAACTGTAGGTTTTGAGTAGTATATATGGGAGAAAGTTGTCATTTTGAAATTCATTTTGAAATTCAGCTTTGATTGCTCACTGACCATGATTAGTCAGGCACAGGCAATTTTATTTGACTGTCTGTAGATCAGAAATAGCACTGGGCTGCAGAAGTCAAATTAGAGTGGTCCCAGACTGCACTATATGCAGTTTACTGGGTCACACCAAAAAACTTCATTAGTAGTATAACATGTCAAAATTAGTCACTTAAGAGTGTAAGCAGCTCCAGAAACAGGAATGAGCAGACCTCCAGCCATTTGCTTTGTGTGTTAGTCCTGTTTTTTCACTGTAGGTATTGATTTTTGTTCACTCAGCCAGATGATCATTGTCTTAGATTCAGCTGAGTGTCCCAAAGTAGCAGAGAGCCGGAGATATCAACAGCTTGCGATGCCTTCCGGTAGGGGCACAAGGCTCTGGGCTCAGCAGGGAGGACCAACATCAACAGCTGGTACATCCCAGGACCTCTTTCCCATCTTCTCCTCTCGTTCTTTTGCTACAGATGTGAGAAGCAAACGATCTTGTCATTATTAGCAAAGGCACCCTGGAGTAACCCTACACTCCTTTTTAACTCAAGCCAGTGACAAAATTTCCTCCTCCAACCTCCCTCCCCCCTTCTTTCCCTCACTCTCATCTCTCTCCTCACTCTGTTCTCTACTATTCTGACATTCTGAATTTGAATTTGGAGTATATATTTTTCATCAGAATTTTTAATTTCTACGTGGTATATACTTTGCTGCCTGCTCTGCAGCAGTTGATTCTTATGGACCTAATTCATCATTCTATGAAACTGGATTTATTTGGGTTAAATTCTACTGAGATATAGATTTGTAAAGTTCTATAAAATAATATGGAGATCTTGAACAGAAGTAATTAATTTTTTTTAAAAATTTTTTTGGCACCAAAAATATGGGAAGTGTACACTAACCAGGCAACCAGAAAACAAACCTAAACTGCATGATCAAAAGAAAGCATTAGCAAGCCTCTGAACAGCAGTAGCAACGTCAATTGCTAGTTCATACAAAAGAGTCAGTAGGGGATTAGGCAATTGCTGTGCAAAGAATAAACCAACGATTTCTTGAAAATTAGTGTTCAGCTGATAGCCATTTAATTAAACTGTTTGCTTTAGCATTTGTGATTTTTAATGGAATTTCAGGAGAGGTTAAAGGGAGGAGTTGAAGGATAAAATTTAATACAGATACAGAAAGCTTTCATTTCTTTGCTAAATGCATAGTGTTTTGATGCGTTGTCATTCCCATCAATAGATTGATAGACAAGATATATGAACGTAGCAACAACTTGTGGAAAAATCATCCTAACTTTAACTGAAAAGTAAATATTAGTTTGTAGTGTCTTGACTGTACAGCCGTTCTTCAGAGATGTGAAGGACCAAAGTGAGAAGAAATGTGTTACATCAGAGATGCAAAACTCACTGTCAGAGTTAATGAGCTGCTCCAGTGATCTGTATGGAGAAAAAAAAAAAGGCATTGAGAAATGGTCTAGTGAAAAAAAAGTCTTTTCAATTGCTGATTTAAAAGTGCAAAATGATAGACATCTTCACATCAAAATCATCATGAAGTTAACGACTAATGTTTCAGTATATCTGCTAATCAGTGGGAGTGAGGGAGAAATATTTCCTAAGAATGAGCAGGGAGGGTCTATTTTGGTGAACTTTTGCTACCTTTCAAACTTCTGGCAAGTATTGGAAAATGATATTAAACTTAACAGGGCCCTGATATGATCAACGACAGCTGTTTTACTCTGTGTGGATCACATCACCTTTATTTCTGATCTTAAATGCTCAACTGATTACTTGAACAAAAATTACGTGTATTACAAAATAGGAAAGGCATGCATTAGGAACTGTAAGTCAGGAAAAATTTATTCTCAGTTATATACCGCAACTATAATAATGACGTAGCCTCTCCGTCATTAGCAGAGAACCTGATTATGTGGCAGACTTTGGATGAAATTCTGTTTGCCATTGCCCTTTAACAAATGTACGGAAGGAAAAGGGGCAGGCTGGTTAGTGAAGTCCTTCAGTCTGAGAGTCCTAATTTTGGGGTCAGATTGAGAGGACACTTAACCTACATCAATTGGGTTAATCATAAATGTCATGAACATATTAATTAAACAGCCACAACGATATGATAAGCATTTTGTATAAAATAGCTTGTCCTCCTCTTACCCCCTCCCCAAAGCTCCTGTTAAATCTCAGCTCACTGTGCACAAAGGAATGAAAGATTCATGAGCTGGAAAGACAGCAAGGGAAGAGGAACATGGATCTGTAACAGTGATGGGCAGCATACTTGGTAAGGCAGCAGTATATCAAAATGACTCTGGCATCAATCTATACCCATGTCTTCACAGGCTCGTATTGCCCCTCAGCTCTTCTTGCCAGCTGAGTTTCTACTTAAAAGCTGCCTTTGGAGTTTGCCAAACTGCTTGTAATCTGCAAGAATGCACTAAAATCAGAAGTTACACAATAATCTGACCTCCCTGCACCCTGTTATCCACCTGTTAGCCTATCATAATATTTGATTTAATAGTATGATTACACACAGTAGTACCATGATATGTTTCTGTTATCATGAAAAATTCAGACAGCATTGTTCATTCCTATGCTGTTATTTAGTGGTTAGGCATCTCAGGAGATATAAGAGCAGAGCCTTTAATTCCTACTGTTTCTGTTCCTAATTCTACAATGGACTTGCCTGGATAGGGTCAACATCAAGTAAGTTTTAACACCTTCTCATATTTAAGTAGTCTTGGGAAAAAAAGTAATTTGGCATACCTGGTCTGAAAAAGGTTTGGCTATCACAGCGGCAAATATTTAAATCACAATTATATTGCTGGTATAAGGAAATAAACTCGAAACTTCTTGCAATATAGTGTGTTCTGTTTATTACCCAAGAAAACAAATCAGTCAAATCTGGCCATTTATTTACCCCAAAGTTTTTGTGTATAGAGGCATTACAGATACTGTGATGGAAGGATCAAGCTGTCCCTGTACAAAAAGGTCAACAAATCTAGTCAAGTATAATCACAACAGGTCCTGTACACTTGCTGTCCAGCCAGTTTAACCCCTATATCATCTATCAAAGTTCTGTCTATCTCTCAGTCTACTTCTCCAGGGAAGTGCAGTAAGGATAGGAGAGAGATGTGTTTTGACTCAGATAACATGAAAACAAGGATAATACAAAACATGTGTAAATTAGGTTGTGAATTTAGTATATTCACCTTTAAAAAAAATTGTAAGCACGTTTCAGTAGAGAGTGGGAAACAGGAATCTCTGAGGTCACGATGGCATGGTGATCATTGATATAAGCACAAATTAAACAGACTCTCTTATTATTGTTATTCATTTGCATGGGTTTCTTTTCTACTTATAAATGTATGCTAAGAAAACAAGGTAGTACTTTAAAGTGGTCATTGGGAGTGTTGAAAGGAATATGATGGATCTTTAAGTTCAGACTTATTTAAAAGACAAGAAAGATCTGTTCTTTGGAAAAAACGGATGCCTCACAAAACACCACCTTCATTTTATTTGTGTAGAATGATGTGTCATAAGTGCTAGATAGCAGATATTCAGTTAATGGAAAATATCTGTATATTTTTTTATAAATGTAGATGAATATTATTTATATTTTGTCTACTTTCCTCTTGCAGTTTAGTTTCCCTCAGTGTCATGCGTCCTCTTCTTTCTGTTTCCCAGCTAGGCAGAAAGAACCATACAGTCATCCTGATAATAAATATGCAGCAGCACTAGGGGCAAGAAGATTTGTGCTATCTTCATTGGAAAAAAATAATGCAGCAAATATGCTAGACTAGATCAGAATAAATTGCTGAAATCAAGTAGAAGCATGCTTCTGTCCAAAACAAACATATCTCATGTGACAGCTCCATTATATTAAAAAGCAAAAAGTAGGAGTTTCATGTAGTATGATGCAAATCATAGTTCTGTTTAAGGAAGACTTTGGAGTAGTAAATTATGATCTTGTTTAAACTGTGATTCATCTTGTAAGACAGAAATGATCTGGAGTACTTCAGAGGCTTAGGTTAAAGCTTTCTTCCTATTTGAAAATTTTAAATTTTGTTTCTTTTTTTTTTTTTTTTTTTTTTGAATAGCATAATGCTCTTGTCTTAATTATAATGTGCCACTGCGACAGTCCATGTGGCTAGGAATTAAGCTTAAACCTTTGAAGAGAGGAGCCAGATGCTTCTTATTTGTGTGGGTTATCTGTAAAAGCACAGAAATATGCAGAAACCAATGTCCTTAGTGTAAGGTAGAGTACCTGATAGCAACTGGTACACGTTACCCAGAAAGTAAGAAGGGGTCAATTTTGGCTCTCACAGTAAACATCAAATTTCATTGCCTAGGAGAAAACTCTGATGGTGAGGGAAGCCTGGCACTGTAAGGCCAAGGAGTCTTTTACTATGTCATCTACTACTGTTATAAATTATTAACTACTGTGACTTGCTCAGTCTAAACAAGAAGTGTCGTAAGATGTCCACGCTGGGTAAAAGAGAGTTGTGTGGACAAGTCGCTGTAAGGGGCACAAGCTGCCCCACTCCTTATCCCTCACCTTGGGCAGAGGCAGAAGTCAGGACCCAGACCCCCTGCAGGCCCCTCCCAACCCATCACATCACTCCACTTCCAACACCTCTGGGCACTGCAGCTTCTCGAGTTGCCGTTTTCTTTTCCCCTCAGGGAACAGTCCTTGCTTTCACTTAGGGTCATAAATGCCTCCTGGGACCTTCCTCAGTATTAATGTCGTGTATTAATATGGCAATTGCACTCAAAGGTCAGTGGAGAAATCAGAAACCCAACTGACTTTCCTGTTGTGGCATCGTTGTTGCACATAGGCTGTATTTATAACCTGCACTTCCCTCACAGACATCCATTCATCCCACAGCTTCCACAAAACAAAAAGCCCGTTGGAGCCACAATTTAAAAAAAAAATAAATTTGGAAAAATGCTTTGGTTTTTTGCATTTCATTTAAGAGGTGGAAGCAAGAAGGCCATTGCCGTTCATTTTTAGTTTGTTCCTTAGTATGTTCAGCCTGTAATACAGTTTAAAAGCCTCAGCATTGTGCAAGTGATGACTTTCTTTTCTTCACTTCACTGTGGTAAAATTAACCACAGTGAAACCAACTATAATACTATCTCAGGTAAGTGTCCCAAAGGAAGTTTAAATTCCTTGAAGAAATAGGATATATTCATAAGCTTTGGTTTTCATGGCAAAATGTGTAATTCGTCCTTGTTCTGGGCTCATGGCTTTCTTTTGATAAAGAGAAGGTCCTTCCCTTGCTGCTTAAATTCTCTTTTTTCTCTTATTCAGAAAATGTCTTACAGCTTTAGGAAGGCGATCTCTATTCAGGGAGAGAATGAGAGTGACAAGGGTCAATTAAGTTCAGTCTTCTAATTTCTCTTCTAGAACAGCACAAGCAACTGCCAGAAAGGTGTTCAGCCCAGCAGAGCTTTCCTGCAAACCTTTCCTGGGTTCCCTACTCAGCTTCGCATTTTATTTTAGTTTCAATGAAAAAGTATGGTTCTCCCTGTATTTTGATCTTTGCTGATGTATGAGAATTTGTAGTGTTACCTTCAGGCAAATGCAGGCAATCTTTTGACAGGCCTGGGAAAGCACACAGAAGTGCTACTTTCAGCTTATCTGGCTTTTTCACCTCAAATAGTCTTCAGGTTGTTTCAGAATTGTATTTGCAGGAATTTCTTCAAAAAGGAAGACAGGTAAAAAACATGACAAAGGTTCCAGTAAATAAGTATGAAAAAGATTTTTCTTCTCTTTAGAATACACTTTTTCAAGAGAAGGAAGGCTCAGAGAAAATAAGATACTTTTTGTATAGTTTTGGTGATATTAAGAAGCAATTGCACCTGAGAAGCAAAAGCATTTGCAAGGAGTACTAAACAACTCATCTGGTCATTTGCTTTTTAATCAGAACATTATCCTGTCATTCTTTTCTTTTTCTTCTTATTAATCCTCACTACAGCCTCATACTTTTCCTGTCTTGCCTCTTCCCTTTTTGTCTAAACGAGCCTTTCACAATTTGCAAAAACAAGTGTATAATTACATATTGGAAAGACATTAAAATTATAGAAATTTCATTATCCAGTGTTTACAATTCAAGAATCTAGGCAGCTTTTAAATTTGTATTAGCAGCATATGGGTGGACATTGTCCCCAAGGTTTGCTGTTTTGGTTTTTTTTCCAATTCATTCTGTACATAATCAGTATTTAGAATTACTGCTTTGATACCGAACACTCTATGAACTCACTGAAAAATTAAATAACCACATCTGTAAAGCAATTGTAAATACTTCTAGTTGTAAAAAAGCCAAAAAGTCTGCATGCTTCATTTTTATGAGAAAGGAATATCACTAAAAATATTCAGTCTTGTAATCAATAAACATAACTTTCCAGTGTGTTATTATAGACCTTCATTTGTCTTCAGGTTTTACTTGCAAACATTATTGGCTGCATGGCATGAAGGTCATTTTATGGAAAGTACACATATCAGATATGACAAAGGTAACATGCTACCAGAGTATCTGTGTTTCCAGAAAAATGCTAGAATAAGCTACTACAGAGTAAAAATAAATAATAATTCTGAATTACATTAGCTTTTACAAATGTCAGTTTTATGAAGATAGTGACTGAAAACCAAGCATTATTCCTAGGTGTTGTTCTATATACTATTAATTTTGTCAACCCTGGTATTTGGCATTTCAAATACAAAATGAGAATTTTCTCTGTGCTTTCAGCTTCATAGCAAGAATACAAACTTCACAAGGGGAGCTATTTGTTCTCAGATTTATCCATCCATCTCATGTTTATCCAACACCAAGGACAATGTTTTCTGGGGAGAGGAGTTTAGTTTTATTTTTAACATGGTAGTTCCTTTAAACATGTCAACATTTGGAAACTAAGCAGTTTTGCTAGAAATCTGGGCACAATATCTCAACTGAGTGCAGCCAGTTTACTACCAGAGGCTGAAGAACTCTTTATTCTGGCCAAATGCTTGCAACATCTCTAAAGGTTCTTTGATTAACTGGGGTGAAACCACTCTATGTAACAGGGTCAGCACACACAAGCTTTCATTATTTTCTTCATTTACATCAATTAGAATTATGGAGGGCCTGGGGCTACTCCTGACTTCTAAAAACATGATCTACTCCTACGTGATGTTTAAATAGAGCACCAGAAAGACTACATCATAATTCATTAACAAATAAAACTTTTATTTCTTTCATCAATGACAGCAAGATTTATATTAGGTGTGTTGCTAAAGCAAGTCATTAACATATACCACTCAAGGTGGTCAGACTCTGAAGAACTGGAGCTTGGAGTATATCGCAACAATCAGTCTAAAGACAGTGAATTTCATTTTTGCACAGACTGCAGTCAAGAAAGAATGAACATCAACTCCAGCAGATTTTGTGAACTCCAGTTTTCTTTTCATGACAGCTTATTTAAGTGGTGTGTAAACCATTGCTTTGTATTATGACTCAACTGGAGAATGTCTTTACCAGACTGAAAAAAATAAAAATTAAGTTCAGGTCCTCTACCTTGAAAGCTAGATGAAAGGAGTAAGTCTACCACACACGGAGGTGACATAGTATATCACATGTCAGAATTAGAGAGGTCTTCCAGAAGTGAACCAAAAGAAACATGGTATTGATAATACTGTAATTTTCTACGGTCCAGTGTGTAACAGCAGATATCTCTCCTGCGGACGTTATGTTCAAGGTGAAATCAATGCCATATTTTCCTTTTCTCAATGTAAGTTATTGCAAGTCACTGTAGCCTTGTCTAGCAAAGCAAAATTTGACTTACCAAGTGTTTTATCAACATGTGCAAGTTAATTACTTTCAGCAACATTATTGCTTCAAATATAGTGAATTTTTGTGCAAATTTTAATAAAATTATTCTGAAAGGTGGAATAACATGGTTTATTAAATAACATTGGGTCCATGCTGTGACTGTAAATCTGACCATATAGGGCTGTGAACTTAAATATCCCTTCATGTGGAAGGGTTCTTACTTACTCCACATTATTTTTCTCATTTCCTTTCCATGCCTTTGTAACACCCTCTAGCCTGTAAGACTAGCCACCATATTCATCTTGTGGATAGAGACTTGTAATAATAGAAAGAGAGCTGGGTAATATATATTTTCCATTACTTTTACATGAAGTAAGTAGGAAAGACAATGACTGATGTTATTAATCCAGATGCCAGACAAGAGTGGAACAGTCTTACCCTGGCATTAGGAAAAGAGTACAGGCACAGCCTCCTGACGGAGTCCAAGTGGACCGTCAAACCATCAAGCTGGGGTTGACCCAAACAGCTTATACTTACTTGGTGATGTGAGGTCTTCGGAGGTCCTCCAGATTTGTAAGAGGGGAGGGCTAAGAGGTTCTCACAAAAGTCACAGCATGTTTAATCCTTTTTTCCTTCTTTTTTTTTCCAGCATTTGTCCAACACTTCACCTTCCACAATATGAGTAGGAAACGTAGATTTCGTAACAGCTCTGACAAACTGTCCTGATAATTTCAAAAATCTGGTCTTCCTGTGTCTATAACAATCACATTTGCATATACTTTTTGCACATTAATTCTAGCATTCATTCAGTTTAAAACCCAGCAGTACTTTTACAAAATTATCAGGCTTACATAGTGGGAAGCAAGAGGTACTTAGCTTTACAGTTTGCTAATAGTATAACTGTAATATGCTAAAACACAGACTAGACCACAATTTATGGAAGCAAGCAATACCCTAGGCCTACTCTCAATTTTTAGAATGTATCAAACATTATGAATTAGCTGTTAACATGACACCCAGACACCTGGCTGTCTCGACAAGGCTATTGGAGCCAGCTTCAGGCCTAGAGACTGATGAAAAAGAAAGAAGAAGGAATTTGCTTTTAATATGATACAGAGAACACAGTTGTATTCACTATAGTAGAAAATCTGATTTAAAAAGATAAAAGAGAAAAATTAGCTTATAAGTTACAAGAAGCATTGGAAAGGTAAAGAGTCAAGAGTGATGATCTGTTTGATATGGTTTTGTCAGTTGTTGTTGAAGACTGTTTGTGATGGGTTCTTACCAGAGGAGTCAGAAGCTATTAGAAGCCCTCTCCTGTTTCTGTTAGCACAGAGGGTTTTCTGACTAGCTTTGAAATTTTGCACAATATCTTGGGTTTTTTGAGTCCTGCTTACTGTTTTCACATTGCATAGTTCAACTATATGAGACAACTTGAGAACTTGGGACTTGGGAAGCTACTGCTTCACAGATCTTGGAGGAGAGAAGAGCACCTGGTCTCAGAAGAAGTGCTTAACAGGAACCTACTCAAATATTGCTGATCTCAAGATTTCTTGTGACAAGCACGTTTGAGGCCATACTGAGCACATAGCTCAGGATTCTGCCAAACTGAGTCATGTCTGAATAGTGTTCACCAGCAGAAATGTGCATTGCTTTCCTGCCTGTGCTGTACCAAGCATCTTGCAGATTACTCTGACCAAAAAACCTAGTCCTAGTGGCTGTAATTCGTAAGTGCTAAGAAAGGAGAGGCTATAAACTGCCTGAAAGCTCTGTGGCTGGTAAATCCCAGGTGTTTTGTTGTTCCTAATTTCCCTTTGAGCTTGAGGTGAAATGAACGTGGAAAACACATGTTACAGTTGGTAGTTAAATGCTGCAAGCCACCTAGATGGGTAGGTTTCTCATTCCACCCATTGCCAAACACTGGTTGCCCTCAGAATGCAAAATATTTTTCCATGTGATGAGTTACTATATGAACACTAGATAGCTTAAACCAATACAGATAGCATAGCAGTTAACTACTGAGGTAGTAATGATTAGCACAGAGTACATTTTTCTCAGTTCATTTAAAAAAGTTCACAAACCTTGCCAGCAATTCCCAGAACTTGGTGTATTTTACCTGACTTTCTATTCCATCCTGATATTTTTCTAACAGCTTTAATCAAACAATATTTAAATTTACAAATAAACTCAAATACATTGTAGCAGGACTGTACTAGTGACAATAGCACTTAAATACCTAATTCCTGGCTGGTAATGAACACCACAGCAGTTCTTGCAAGCTAGGCATAGATAACAAAGACACAGAGTTCATTACACATATTAGATATTACAGTTGTGACTGTATGAAGTCTGGAGGGATGGGAGAAGGAAGTGAAACTTCTGCCATACGATCCACTGGTATATGAAATTATGACGGGATCTTTGCTCCATCAGATACTCTGTGCTCAGCTCCTTTTCATGAAGCTGGAAAGGATTTATTTTCACACAGAACTTTGCCCTGAATTGATATTATAATGATTCTTGTAATTTTGCTCTTTCTCTCTATCTGATATGATGTTAGATGTTGACAGTAACTTTGAACATATGTTTCTTCTGTAGATTTTGACAGAGTGCTGTTATTTCCTGTATAATAACAATTTCAATTTCCTGTTCGCCATTTTAGTTTTCCATACAGTGATCACAGAATAAAATCTTCAGGGAAGACTGAATATAGTTTGATCTATAAAGATGGCTGATTAATGAAATGATTAAACCCATTCTTTGTACCTAGCAGATAATGTTGAAATGATTACACATTCCTCTTCCTTTTATAGAGCTGGTATCATGACTATCAAAAATAAGAGAATCTGGTTAAGAAGCTTCTGAGTTTTTAGAAAGTTACAAGCACTAACTTAATAAGGGACCGCAATTAAAGAACACTACAAAAATTCAACAAATCTTTGCCCATTATGTGACTTCTGAAATGGTAGAAAGTTGCTTTTTATGACTGAAATATTTGTGTAAAGTTTTAGACAGTGATTCATACATTTATCTTTAATTCAAAAGACCCTTCTGCTAACAGTTTAGACTACAGAAACAGAATAGTTCAGACTACCATCTCTTATGAGCTGGAAAAGATCTACTGGATAACACTGAAGCAATTCAGACATGCTGAGCTATATCTAAACTAAGAAATAGTGCTGTACATTAGGAGTGGGTCTCTCAGATGCCAATATGAACTCTGTGCATGAGGGACTCCTACAGATTAGGTCTAATGTGATCCTGTGAACACCTGTCAGCAGCTAAAGTACTGTCAGGTTCCCTTTCAAAGCATTCCTTCTTGTTGAGTTTCACCTGAAAATAATACTGTTTGAGCTTCTGGACACTCTTCCGTGTGAACCAAAGCACCATAAAAGCTGCAATTACAAGGATTCACTTCAAAACCCGCTCCTGATCCAGTCTACACTGACAGCATAGATGCATATCGTACTGTTCTAGACAATGTCTCCCATATAATTCTGAAAAATAATTCTGCATAACTTTAGAGGTTAGGATGTCTGTTAAATCAGCCTTGAGTTACCTTTTTTAAATTCCCTGATAGTTTACAGCCATAGCTCAGAGGTATGCTTTACGCAGTTCTTTGGACAGCCACCAGTAACATCTCAATTGTACATCTTCTGCCTTGCACCCAAGACGAGGCAACTCATGGCAACTTCAAGGCAAACCTTGAAGTCCTAGTGGAGACCTGCTTCCCCCACCTGTGGGATGTGACAGGTGATGATTCAGATATCCTCAGAAATGCACAGGCAGACGAACAGTTGGAGAGATATGGCAGTGAATGTTAATTATGTCTAATTAAGAAAAAGGAAGAATTACACAGGATGAAACATAAAGAAAGAAGAACAACCCCCCTTTAGGACCTTATTACTGCTCCTGTGGAAATGAAGGGCAAAATTTCCACTTAGCGCATTTAGAAGTCTCCTGTTTCCAATACAAAATCTCTGAGATTCTGAATTTTAAAAGTATGTGTAAACCCTCGGGTTTAGTCAGGCCAGTCCCATTCTTCAAGTTAATCATGTGCCTGAGAGTTCAACTTGATTGTGGCAGTCATGCTGCTTTGTAGAACTTAATAAATAACTCTGAATTAATAACCTATTCAACAAATGTAATGCGTTTTACTCTTTGCAGAACATCGGTGAGCTAGTCACGATTTCTCTGAATTTATTCATTATTTCAACTGATTTGCTGAATGTTCTTTAACTTAGTGGACCAACCATGAGCAGTTCCCTTTACAAGTATTAGTAATTTGATATTTTAAAACAAGTTGAGTCTCCCAATATTGATTTTGTATCCTATGATTGCAAGTGGGTATGAATACAGCCAATTAGAGTTATACAAACATTTAAAATTTTACAGGAACAGCTATTTATTTATCTTTATTTTTCATGGCTCTCCTGCAATTGTTACCAGGAGAAACCAGATGATAATCTATTGTAGAACACCCATGATGGTGCTAGATAAACTGCTGCCACTACGAAAAAGATGCTTTTATATGTGTGGCTGCAATGTGTAATCTGCCTTACACAAAGACCCAACTTCTCACTGGTCAAACTCCTCTAAAATCAGGGGTGCTATAGCAAGGAGGAATTAGATACCCAGCACTTATGAATAATGCCAAGGATCACAGATAAACCAGCAACTACATTTGAGGCTCATCTGCCCTTTCCTTCCTTGTTATATAGTTTAAAACATGTAGGGCAAAAATGAGATAATATGCTTTTGATTTGCTATGACTTAAATACCTAGGTACTTGAATGGTTCGATGTCTTTTGACGTTCATTCTTTAATACATTTCTCTAACCTCCTGCTGTAACTCCAATCATCCCGGTAATACTACTCCTAAGCTTTTTTTTTAACCCACAAGTTGAAAATTCATTTTTTTTCAGTCTCCTGACTGCCCACTTGCTTTGCCTTGAGGTTTTTTTCATGGAGCACTCCTATTTAAGACCCTTTAAGGTTACAGTTAAATGGTTACAAGCTAGCCTTCTTAATAACAGTAGATGCTGTCTATGCCTTTGAAAAGGCATGTCATGCCTCTAGCCAAAAGCATGGACTTATTTCCTTCAGGTTGGCCCAATAACATCACATGAAAGTTTTCTAAAAGCAGGATAAAAAGGTAACTTTACTTCAAACCTTCTTCACATTCTTTAAGGAAAGCATGCATTGTTCTGTCAGAACTTCTGGTTTAAATTCTTGCCAATTGGAGCTTATGAAGCAGACATTTTTATGATATTACTAAGCACTTTTAGGGGGTCTTCTGTCCTTTAAAGTGTGACTTTACGTGTTTCTTTACACAATCTGCATAAGCAATCATAAGTAGACCTTGAAAAAACACACACAAATATGCCTTCCTTCTGCTGAACACAGTAATTACCCAGCTATTTGCCTCCAGGACCAGGATACAGCCATACCTGGAAAAGGGGAGGGGAAAACAGAGATGAAACTCATTGCAACTTGTGAAGAAAATGAGGCCTGGTCTTTAAAACTCTGTTTATAAATTCTGTTGTTGCAAAGCTACCCTCTGATATGAACTCATGTTTGTTTTTTATCTACCGTGAAAATGTTACAGAGCTACTGATATTTTAACTTACTATCGTCTTTGCTCTGCAACAGGAATATGGAAGGTTCTAGTTCACTCTGATTTCAGGTTTAATGTACGTACTAACCAAGGGATATTAATTATTTTTTATTTTCACAAGTTTGCAGATAACAGCATCAGCAATACAGAAGTTTCCTTGGTGTATCTTGTAACGCTGGGCAGTAACAACAGCTATCAAAAACTCCTTTTATGGAGGTAAATACTGAAACTGCTGCTGATACATTTCAAGAACACTATTATCCTCTGGTTTGTGCTGAGCTCACCTCTCCCATGCGGCAAATTTTGGGCAGTTTTTCTTTCCTTTTTTTTTTTTTTTTTCTAATTATGTTACTTACCAGGATTTTTAAAAAACCTTTCAGGATTTCTGTAAGCTGGAAAGTTGACTGTACATCACTGTGACTGAATATTGAACTAATCACTTTAGTTAACTGTTGGCTATCACTGACAAGAGGGGAACTCAATAAACCATGAATTAGTTCAGAGCTCTATTCAGCTCAATTTGTTGCTGTAAGTTACCTTTTGTGAGTTACAATATCCACTTCCCAACTGAAAAGCTCTTACTAAATCACAGCAGCAGCCAATTTCAGTCATGACCCATGCAGGGCTGCCCTTTTCTTTGTGGTATTCAGCTGTCATTCAAGTCAACCCTTTTCATTAAATACAGTGTACCCCATCCTATGAAGGCTAGTTCAAGACAAAACACTGCGACTGCATACTACTATTTTTAAAAAGTGTGTATGCACTTTAATCCTCTGTATATTTACTCTCACCGATAAACAACTAGGATGCTTATCCTTTTGAAAGATGAAAAAACAGGAAATATACTGTGTCCTGGTGCATATCTGACCACATCAAATACCATGACTGTTCATTCAAAAGCAGCTAGGTGCGCAGCACCAAATTCAGTATTCTGAGATCTCATACAGTCTTGATTTTTTTTACTGAGAAGATTCACAAAGTTTTATTTATAAATATTTCCCCTTTTGGGAAAAAGAACTCTGTTACTACATTTTAAATTTATTTTTTATTCTGGTTTATAGTTCAAAAATGTTTGGAATTGTATTGCAATAAAATAACTAAGGAGTTGTGATTTGTGCTTGCAGTATGACACAACTCACAGATTTGTCTCTAATACTTAGTTCCCGTTTAATGTGAGATTTATTTCTGTAAGTAACTATACTGTTAGCCTACACAAGTTCAAAATATGGTAAAAGCTTATTCTCATTTTTGAAAAGTTATGTGAAAAATAACCTAGGTTATTGTTAAAAAGAATAACTGTAATTCTCTATGATTTTTTTCATATGTTATCTGGAAATGTTCCATAAAACACATTTTAAAAATAGCGCATGTATGACGTGATTCACTAACTTTTCACAGTATGAATGGTCCTCCACCATGTTTAGGGAGTTCATTCAAATATTCCTGATGAAGTTTTGGGTCCTCTACTGGAAGAGTGTGGATCAGATAACCAAAGTAGTCCTGGTGGGACTAATAAACTATGAATCCAGGAAAATCTTGAAAGGGATCAGAGCTCTGCCAACCACCTGAAATAGACACACACCATGTCCTTTTAAGTTAAGTAAAAAAAATGTTTTACAACAGAAAATAAGATAAACACAGCATAAGCAAAAGTGTAAGTAATATAACCAAAGCAAGCTGAGATGCAAGAAATCTATATCAAATAGTTCAGAATAGATTTATTAACTTTTCTTCTTTATTTTGATCCAACCTATTAATCTGGTTTCCTGATTATTTTATGCATCTTTCCCTTTTTATGCTTCAAGTATGAAAATGATAATGTGGAACCATTGTAGGCATCCACGTTTTGTAGTTTTTGGTGAAGTTTGTTATTACAATTGCATCCAAAACTCCTTTATTGCAGGAAATGGTGTGCAGGAGATTTTTTCCCAGTGAAAATTGAGTGAGTGTCTTCTGAAAATTAGTATCTTGCATTTATTTTTTTTAATAGATATATTTCTGTATGTACATTCACTTTGTGGTAAAACTTCTACTTGTAAGTATAATACTTTCTTACGCTTAATTCCACCATTGAACTGCAGAATTAAGCACCCTTTGTATCACTGCATGTTCTTGTTTGATTTTTCATCTGTAAACGAAAATACCTTATACATAATATTTCAAAAAGTGAATATTCTTAATGTGTGACAGATAAATACAAACCTAGATTTTTTATAGTTTTAAAAACAATCACTTTCAGATTGGTACATGTACAGGAGATTTTACTAATGCTCTGTGAAGCTTCCGGTCTCAGACTGCCCACCACTGTGAAAAGCACAACAGCTTTGTGCACTTTTAGTCAGCCAGAGAACTAGAGTCTGTATGTACTAATCACGTAGGCCACATTAACTTTCTAGACTTGAGAGACTCTACCTATGCATCCATGTTAGCAAAAGTGTGCAAAAATCATTCTAGGCAAGTCAACTCCCGAATGACAGTTCTGCTGATGGAGATGTAGCCTCCCTTCCATATGCTATTTTGTGCATGATTATTTTTTCTTCACACTCATGTTTAAACTGAAACTGGTTGCAGACGTAGTTAAAGGATCTTGCAGTATTTAAAGAATTTTCTTGGCAGCAGCCACCACTGCACAGTCACCAGCTTGCAAGTGTTTTCCATCAGCCAACCTGCAACACTCAGGGTAACCCATAAGCTAGCAAATAACTCTTGCATTGTCCAAACCAAAATCTTACTGTGCACTTTATACCAAGATAGCTAACAGGAAAACACAAAACAGTGAAAATAACTTATTTAACAACAGCTAAAAAGGGGAAGAGGTGGGCTAGATCTCCATCAACTTTCACCTAGTGCTTCTATTCATCATGGAGCTGTTTCAAAGCAGAAAATTCCTCCATAAGTGAGACATTTTCACTTGATGCACTTTCATTTTCCACAGATGCAATTCCTCACCTTTCAGATGTGAGGTTCAGGTAGACACTGAATAATTGCCGAGGCAATTTATTTATTTTTTTTTTAATAAAGAGGATGACCAGGAAAAGAAAACCTTATTCCCCAGAAAACACCTCCTGGGACATGCTAAAGGCACTCATACTCAGTGCAAAACATTAGCTCTCTCTTTTGAGTGCTTAAATCCAAAAAGACAGCAATAAAGCACCCAGGAAAGGAAAGCACAAGTATTTCTTTCAAAGCAACCAAAGGAAAAAAGACTCAACGTAAAGCAGTTGGTGCAACTACAGATGAGTTCACGCTTTGAATAGTGCTGTGAATAGTGCTACAGGCCACTCAAGCTGTCTGGAAACTCACTGAGCTTGACTTGCCCTGATTGGGCACAGTCATCCGAGCACCAAGGGACTTAAAAGCCAATCATGCTGGCAGATTGCAACCTCATTGATTTCATGCTAAGGGGGTATTACTGAAAATCTGGCTGTATGACATATTCTTACTCAGTAAAATTCAATTGGTTGTCTCAGAAGCTCAGGCAGAGTATTAGTAAGAAAGCTGTATGTTATAATACAGAGGGACAAACACATTGCTATGCGCAGTGACATGGGGTTATTTTCTCATAGACTTCTCTTTCATAACATTGATTGACCCAGCACTGAAGTAGCTGAAATTCTTGTATGCTTATTTAAAAGTACTAGCATTTCTGTTTTGCTGTGTGCTCTTTTCTATCATTTCTGCTAATTAGTTGTTCAGGACTTCACAGTGCTACCTTACTTTCTGTAAAGAATTCTTTTGTTTTGTTTTGTTTTGTTTTTAAAGTTTAGTTTCAGTCATGATAGCAAGAGTTGGACTGCTAGCACACAAGCGCTCCCCTCACAGTGTAATAGGCACCTGACCCTTTCTGGAAAGATCATTAACCTGAATCAAGTATGACTACATGAATATATAAATAATGTTTTCTGTTGAAAGGAATACAAGCAAACCCTCCTGGTATGTGACAAGTCTAGAAATAAAAAGTTAAAACTGTGTTTATCTGGATAAATAAATACCTGGAGTCCACCAAAAAAACTCAACTGAGCCTGTGCACTCTAACCATCCCAATGTGTTCACCCTCTGATCTTTTCTTGATGCTGGAAATGCAATGGTTCTTGAAAGTTAAGAGAGCTCATTTCAAACTCCTGTTCCAAAGAGCTGTTACAAAAGTCTTGCCTGAAACCCATGATGAGGTCCTCTAGTAGAACCTGGAGGCCAGGTCTTTTCTCCACTTTCCCTGCTTTCTTGAGTGAAAGTACAAGCCACAAGGCTAGTGAATCACTTTCAAACCTAGCCTTCTTCCAATCAATATGTTTTTAAATGTGTTATATAAAGTAGAAATTTCAGTGTGAGAAAAAATATTTTCCTTTTCCCACCTAGCCGTGTTTAAAGAGTGCTTTTGGAAGAGGAGAGTCATGATTTTGAACTGCTTCCAGCTGAGACCTACATCTAGCCATGCCATTTGCTCTAGGCACTGACTAGTTACAGAAAGTTTTTATTGCTTCATAGGGGCTTCTACTTTTGGCACAATTTGGAAGGGAGCCTTTGTGAAGAGGCTAACTGATTATGTGAGAATGTCTACCACATTAAGCTCTTCAGGAGACAGGCAGCAGCACCGATGCTGACTTGTTCCTCCCAAACAGGACTCTGCATGGTGAGAAGAAAGGTACCGGGCATGTTGCAGACTGAGGAGCGTATGCCAGGAGAAGAAGTTCAGGCACAGCAAATGCCAGCACACAGGGAGGTTAAACGTTATCTCTGCTTTATCCAAGGAGCAAACAGGTGGGAAAGGTTTCTCTGGACCAGCCACAGGGACTCTGCCCCGGACTTGGTAAATGGAGAATAATAATTTTGTGGTTTGTTTGTTTGTTTTATCGCTCTTGTTGGAGACTATAAAGAAAAAAGTATTTCATGATTCTGAGCTCTGAGAGAGAGTCTCTGGACTTTGTGATTTCTTTATTTCTCTTTCAATTTTTCCATTTTTTCAAACAAAGAAAATAGCCGTGGAAAAGGGTAAGACTTTGCAGGAGTCATAAGATGTAGTAGCTAGAAAGAATTTCAACAGCAAGTAATGCTCCTCAGGACTGCAGCTGCCATCTATTTAGAGGAGCAAATGGAAGTTCTGCAGTTTACACAGGTTTTTTACTAGGCTTCACCAGGTTGTCTCCCAGCTGTCCATATAGCCTTCTTCCTTTGCATATTCTCAGGCAGAGGAATTTTATCAGATTTTCATCTTTTTAGCTAGGCACATATGGCCTGTGAAGGCTCTGTTTAATTTGTACTACATCAGATAAAGCTTAAAGGAGACAGAGAGATCTACTATGTCACGCAAAATGTATTCCTTCTGTATTCTCTTTGCCTCACTGCAGACATGCTCTGAGTAACACCTTTCTTCCATCTATGCAGGTGATAAATTAGTGAGAGCACCATTCCTACCATGATGAAATTAAAAAGAAGTATTGAGGACTAAACATTCTGGAGAATTAAAAAACAAAGCCTATTAGCAAACTTTCAAAAATTGAAATCTACCTGAATTTTTGTTTACATGCACCTGGAAAGCATTCTGTGGGATAAGCACAAGGTTTCACAGGGAAATAACTCACTCTGGCAAAAAATTTCAAATAGGTTGTTTCTATTTTAGTTGAAATTGGTGATGAGGTAAAGCAGGATTTAGAAAAAGAAAATTATGTCGAGCATTAGGACTGAAAGGAGACTCCTTCAGTCTCCTTGTTCAGTCATATTTTTTGAATGTGTAAAAGACTGATGAGAGCAAAGGACAGTTGTTCTTTGGAATGCATGTACAATTTCAAATAAATAAAGATGCTTAACAAATGGAAAGATTAGTATTTCTGCACATTTTGAATGAGTCATGCATGGCAGTACCCTAATTCTTTTTATACAATCCAAGTTCACACAAATCATGCATTAAACATTAGAAATTCATGGATTTTTTTACATATTCAAGACTTTTCAATGGATCATCAAAATCAGAAAATGTTCACAAGTACCCCTCTGGAAATACACTATTATGTTTTTCATAAGAATGAATAATCTGTTTTTATCATCATAAATTTTTCTTTCATGGTGCACTATCAAAATTATTATTTTTGTCTAGTTACAACAGGAAATTGAGCATGTTGCATAGTTGTTACTGGAAGAATTGAAGAAACTCACTTCTTTAGTCTTAGAGCACATATTCCTTCACTGGGTGCATGCTCTTAAGAAATACAATCCCAAAATAATCTTATCAATATAAAAGCTATGGGAGTTATAATGGCTTGTACTAAACCTGTTTCTACTGTATGTTCAAACTGTAATGACAGATTACGTAGTAAAGCTTTCTCTACGTCTTCCAGAGTAAGGGCATTTATTTGGCTAAAACAATTTTGCCTGTGATAATTATATAGACATTTCAAAAGGTAGTCTGAGACCCTCTGATCGTTTCTTCTCAGGCTGGGTCTCCCATTATTGTGATATCAATACATTCAATTGATCCCCCAAAACAAGACTTCCGATATTCCCTCTGTCTTTACACCTTAAATGGTTTCCTAGTAAAGTCATGTCTGTGCTTCATTTTAATGTTTACCAGCAATGGGTTGAAAAGACTGAGACAACTGTAGGGCACAGGTGTTGATGTTTGAAACAATTTGTCTCCCCCTTAGTGCCTCTAGCTAAGTGGTTGACTTTTTATGCTGTTTTCACCATAAGTTACCCTTGGTGGATATTTGGTTAATCTGGGGTTAGCCTTCTTGCAGATGTCATTTTGTGACTGCTGAAAAAATGATTTTTAGTATGACTTTTGTAGGCAATATGGTTTCCGGTTGTCTCTCTATGAGTGGAATTTATGTTTAAACTAAGTACAACCTAGTGAGAGCGATGCAGAATTCTTTTTGTCAAGTTTTGCTTGAACTGGACTTGGAAAAGCCTGTTTCTGGGACCTGGCTTCCTACGTGATAATATTCCTCAGATTCAGGAGGAAATTTACTCTCTCAATTGCACAAACAGGCAAACTCATAAAAAGAGGTTCACCAGTTCTCTGTAAATACATCCCATTATGTTCCTATACCTAATGGCACGTTGTATCTTGAGCTTTGTTAAATCTTTTAATTAAAACATGTTAACAAAGCCTAAGAAAAATAAATGAAACTACTCACAAGGAAATTAAATTGAGAAGCTAAGCTCATTTATAATTATTGTATTTCAATTAGGCTTTACTAGGGCTGGGTGAGGGAGAGATAAAAAGAAACTACTTTGATGTCTGAGTTTCACAAATATTTTTAGCGTCCTGTTTGTGAAGTCCACAATATTAATGATAACAGTTTATGGCGTGCAAGCTTTTTCATGCCAATTACTATACTGAAGAATTCAGTCATAGTATTATATCAAAACATGTCAAGGCTTAGCCCCTAGGTTTTGTAAAGCAGGTTTGCTGCATTGCACTCAGTGGAAGTACAACTACTTACGCTTCTGATTCACAGATTCGATAGACCTTATAGTTACTTTGTCAGAATTTCTGGTTTGTTCAGATTATAGAAATTTACCAGGTGATTCCTACATAAAGTCCAAATCTCTTAGTTGGATTAGAACGTATTTATTAGATAGCAAAATTGTACCTTGTTTCTCACTAATATTCACCAAACTTTAGCTTCCAGTTTTTCCGTCTTATCATTTTCTTCTTCTAAATTAAGGAGTAATGAAATATCAAGAATCTTCTAGTGATGCAGATACTTATTGCCAGGAACTTAGTCACCTCTTCACATTCTCCTATCACCATACAATGGTTTTTCCCAAGCTTCAAAGTGCAAAAGTCCTAAAATCTTTTTTTCACAAGTCAGTCTTAATCTTTCACCTTCTGATTAGTTCATGAATTAAAATGTATTAACTCTGGAAGACCTCATAATGCTAGCCAGCTCATTACACATTATCTTCTGTTTGCAAGAGCTATGCTTTCCTAAATTACAATATTTTTAAAAATAATTAACAACTAATTACCATACAAAGGAAATAGTGCCAGACTTTTTAAAACTACTTTTATTCTTACATCCAAAGTTTCTGACTGTAAAAATCAAATAAGTTCCAACAATTGTTGCTGATTTTCGTTCTGAATTTCTTAAATCCTCTAGGGTAGTGCTCGTTACAAGTGTGAGTTTTTATTAAAGCATATGAAAACACCCATTAATTTTCATAGGGATGACCCTAGATGAGTGAAGTTAATGATGCACATATGTACTTACTGGAAACAGATTAGGAGCCTGATAGATACTACTGCACATTTTTCATCATACTATTATGATCATTAAAAAACCATTTCTTTCTTTAAAAGAATTTTTAATTTTATCACCAAGTCATTGATTTCTTTCCCCTGTGAGGGAAGGGCATTGACTGATTCACTCAAGTTGTTTAGGTGAATTAGTTCTAATGGATTTCTGTATATTTGTTTTGTTAGCTCCTGTCACCACCAGGAAATGAGTCCATTGTTTAATCGGGAAATCCAAAAGCAACTTTCAGGCATGCCTCATGTAGGCAAGTGACTATACAACTCATCTGATCTCAATAATTTGGGAAAGAAAACAACAGCATAAAAGTAGATTTTAAAGCTAAGGCCATGGTTAATTTTCGACTTTAAAAAGCCAAACCACCCGAGCTAAGTTAAAGTGTGAATTTATCACTTACCAACTTTTTCCTATCGATCTCCATTCCACAGGAATGGAGTGGAATCCCAGTGTCATTTTTCAGAATAAATTGTTAGACAGATTTAACACTTGCTAAAAATACTACTTGACTGTTTGCCAGTGGTTTCTTGGCCTCTATGTCAGCCATGACACTATCCCCGGTTGCTTCTCCCTCCAGGTGTACAAAATAATTGGTTGTATTCAGATATGCTCTCTGTGTCACAGTGAGTCAAGCATTCACACCAAGTCAACATCACTCAAGATCTCTTGTCTTTTGATGTGTGTTTTGATGTGTTAAAGATAAAACACAGCTCTAGAAGACTATTGAAAAGCTAAGAGCATTTCTGTGAAATGACTGAATACTATAATTGTTGTTGACATATCATAAATGCCACATATTCTGATGATTTGACTTTCTCATACTATTTTCACGAGTCAAGAGGAAGTTACACAAATGTAAAGCAGAAGTTTTTTGGGGTTTTTTTGTTGGTTTTTTTTTTGGTTTTGTTTTTTGCTTTTTGGGTTTTTTACAACTCCTTTCCAAAAACCCAAACTAGAATCACAAAATAGAATTATCTGGTTGGAAGAGACCTCCAGAGGTCTCCAGTTCAAGTGTCTATTCAAAGCAGGGTCAGCTATGAAATCAGACCAGGTTGCCCAGGGTTTTATCCAGTCTTCTAAACCTCCAAGGAGAGAGACTGAGCAGACTCTCAGGGTAACCTCTAGGCAACATCTTCCAGTACTTTAATGTCCTCTGATTGAAAATATTTTGCCTTAAGTTAGAACCCCCTGTTTCAACTTATGACTGTTTTCATTTGTTCTCCCACTGTATAACTCAGTCAAAAGCCTGATTCCCTCTTCTTAATAACCCCATTTTAGGCATTGAAAAGCTACTATTAGGTCACCTGCCAAAGCCCTCTCCTCTCCAGGCTGAACAAGACCTGCTTCCTCAGTCTTTTCACACAGGTCAAGTGTTCCAAAGCCCTAGGCATCTTGGTGACCTCTGCTGAACTTACTGCAGTTTACCAATAACTTTCTTATGCAGGGAGGACAGATGCAGTCTAACAGGTGCCATGTAAAAGGAAATCACTGTCTTTGATCTACTGGCTACTAAAGCAACAATAGCTCTTGGTGAGTGAAGCAGCATTGACTTGGATGTTTTGCGATCACAATTACGCTGGTAGAGCACTTTCACAGCATAACGCTGGTTTGCTCGGCACTACACAAATGTGTGATACAAATGAATGTAAGCTACAGCATGACCTTCATTGTTGGGGGCAGTTTCGAGAGTTGGGAATAGTTTTTCAGTCCAAAATAAGAACGTTGTTAATGTTTAGGGAACCAGTTATCTGTGAATCTGCCTCTCTGCCCAGCTGCTGGTGGAACTCAGGGCCTTGGGACACAAAAGTGTAGTGGGCACTTTGAGGATGGTATTTAGGTAGTTTAAGGATGATTGTCTTTAGCTGACTGTTAAAACAGTAAATTTCCAGTGGCATTTTAAATCCCTCTATTTAAATTTATATTGAAATAGGTGATGACCAATCATACTAGTGGTTTCTGCATCTCCACTGTTGAGCAGAAACTCCTTAAACTTGCCAAAACTGATCACCAATGCCATCAGACTGCTCGCTCCAGTTCAGTCTACCAATTGTAACCCCTGTTTACAGAAGAATTGGAATCACCACATCCAGTGGAGAAAAAGCACGTGAGGGAGTAAAGCAGGATCTGGCGGTTTCTTTTTTTCATTTCCAGAAGCTATGTCAGAATTTCTGACTCGCTGTATTTATCGTTCCAATATTCATTTTGCAATAATGTACAATATTTTTATTTAAGTGTCTATTTTGTAATTGTCTGTAGGAATCAGTAGTACAAGTAATAATGATACATGATGATAAAAAACTGAGAAAAGAACCTGGGAGGTTCAGTACTGAATGTATTCATTGGTGGTTAATAAATACATTCTCATACAGGAATAATAACAAACATGCCCAGTTTTTAGTCATATCAAGAACGTTGTTCACTTTAACACTTTTTTTTCCAAGTTGTATTAAGTATAACAATAACTATAACCAATGCCACATTATACTTTACTTCTTCAAAGTGCAAAGTATATGAAATAATTTCAAAATATCCTATTGTTCTACAGGATTAACTATATTCTCACATTATTTATCATTTATTTCTTCAGTAAGTGGGACGAGCACTGATCCCTCAAGTGTTTAAATGCCATTTAAGCCACTTCCTCGGCACACAACAGTTTCTGCTACAGACATGCTTATTACAAAAGAATGGGTGATGAAAGCTCCGCTCAGACCACATGCAGCTGATACGGCATCGCTGTCCACTGGAGAAAAGAAATACAGAGAAGTGCTGGTTTAACATACGAGCCATCAAGCTAGGCCCAGTTTAAATTCCCCCTCCCCTAGCTCGCCCTCCTTGTCTCTCTCTCTCCCTTTGTTAGATTCACACACTCTGCTTTTCCAATTGCTTTAGCCCGAAGCAGTTGACATTTACCCCAGCTAGATAATCGAGGAATAACATTTGCGTTACAGTTTAACATGACCTCTGCCTCTACAGCTCTTTTTAGATTACCTTCCCCCCAAAAAAATGGTTGCTGACACTATAGTGAGGCAGGAGGGGGGGAAAAAAAGAAAAGAGAAGCTTATTATTGCAGTGGCACAGTCAATGTCATGAGAAGCTGCTCTGCCCTTTTCAGTTGTGGGTGAGCAACTATTAAGGAAAAGGTATTAAAAGGAGGAACAACTGTGATGCGAGGGACACACAGGTTAAGCTCAAAGCAAAGGTTAATGGATTGACTGTTACCTGTGTATGAGGCTTAATGTTGGTCTATACACCAGAGAATTGCTTCTGGGTTGTATTTTTTTCATGAAACTAAATTAAAGGGCTAATTTATTCCAGCATAAAACAGTGAGATTTTGCTCTTGTTGTTGTTGTTTTAGTACACAAGGACACATTTTCGATTCAAAATGTTTGCTGTTTATTTCCAGCACAGTGTGTTATAAGGTGATAGTGCTTGTGAAAGGAAGAGCAGAAAATGACATATTTGGCTGAAGATACTCACTGAAATCTTAAATGGAAGAATTTTAGTGTTGGTCAAGGAAACTAGACAAAGTTTAGAATAATAGTTTAATAGTTATATCACATTTTAAATGCAGAAAGTTTGGTTTTAAGAGTGCACCTCAAATAGAAACTAAAAGAGTGAAATTTTTTGAAGAGTAGAAGAGAAAAATGATTCAATATTTTCTCCAGATCTCTGTTTTTTGTATTTAAAATTCCTTTCTGTATTATTTACAAAATAGATGTTAGACTCCAGTGTCTGCAAATTCTGAGAAGACTTTCAAGTTAGCAGATCAACTGTTCTATAAAGAGTTGACATAAAGTGGGAAAGGAGTTCCTAATTTGTAAATAACTCGGTCAAGCTAATGTCTATACAGTAAGAGCACATTGTCTCTACTAATTCCAGGAGAAAAACAAAATAAGCTGATATAGTCAATGTTATTTTTTCAGTTATGTCGTCCTAAACATGCAAAAATATTTGGTATTTATGTTTGCATTGCTGTCACCAGTACAGGCAAAATATGGACTAGAGCTATAGCATTGCCTTCTCTGTTTGAGTGAATTTAAATAAAATCTTCTTGTCCGTAGAAGAAACAGTGACAGAAGACAAATGCACTTAAAATGAAAGGAAAACAACTAATATCAGGTTTAGGCCATCTGTGGATTTTGAACTTTGTAGAGGCTGTTTCATCATGATCAATTTCATTATCTAGACTTTTTCTTAAATGCCACCTTCCACTTGATTAAATCATGTTTTCAGGGAAAAACTAAACACATAATACCAGCATGAAAGTTAGAAGCAGAGAAAGAGGCAAATCGGCCAAATATTCAGAAACTGTCATCTGAAACTTACATCCTTTTCTTACTTGCTTGCAATTTTGGGAGGGAGGATCACCAAAAGAAATACATAACAGAATTCTGACTCATAATTACTGGATTACCAGGAGTAATCAGCAATATGTTAGTATATTGGAATATCAACTTTCGAACAACTGACATTTTTAAAATGGCTTATTAATGCCTTCCTTAAAATATAACCTGTCATTCTGCCTCCTTGCCAACGGTGAATCATTCCCTGCCATTCATTTTTGTGTATTTTGCCCAATTTTATTTCAAATTTCTCAGGTGACTTCCAGCATTTCTCATGGGAGACTATTCTGAAGCTTAATATATTCTACTGTCCAGAACTTCTTTCCCAATACTCATTCTTATACCCTATCTATTATTTCAAATGATTTTTCAGCACAAAGACTGGGTTATATCCTCACACATTCATACCAGCTGCAGCTGGTAAGATTGTGTTATGAACAATTGTTCCCACCAGAAGACTTTAATCTTTATTTATACCCAACAGGAGTCTTAATTATCATTTTTTATTATTTATAAACATATTTATTTCTCAAATATTTGCTTATTAAGCACTGAAAACTACCATATATTATCAGATAATACTCAGAGTGAAATTAATGATCAAATTCTTCTTTTTTTAATTCAAGTCTGTGGCATTTGACCCAAACATGGATTGTTGGATGAGACTCAAATAATGCAATATAAAAAGCTGTGTAACTGTTTCCCTATTGTAAGAGGACAATGTGATATAGTTCATAAAAAATGAATGCCTCAATGTTCAAATTTTTTGTATATTTTTGGAACTTGTTTATGCAATCTGTGATTCTTCCTGTGACCCTCAGGACTTCAGTGAAGGGACTCTTTCTGAAAGGATCTTTTGGTCACAGAGCTGCACAGTTTTGGATGCTCCAAACATCAAATGAAATTTTGAAGATAACAGGATTTCTGAAAAACAGCATTTTATATGGACACACAATTTGCCCGACATCACTAATGTCAGCACCAGGCAAGACAGAGATGTTTCCATACAAGTGAAATTCATGATTGATGGGTCATTCCCAATACTGTCTCCACCCAGCAGATGCGATTCCTTCCCTCTAACAAAGGAACAGAGCATGAGGAGGAGGGGACACCGCTCTGTATTTATGACCAGGTAGAAACAGTGGTCTTCTTTCACTGCAGTACGAACAGATGCACTAATGACCAGGCCTCCATTTTGAAGGGTAATACCAGATGACTTCGCATTCAAGTCTTTTCGAAAGGATGACATCAGCCAGAATAATGTTAAGCAGGGGAAGAGAAACAAAAGTCTTAACTGATGGACCAGAAGAGCTCCTGTCTGAACAGGATTTAACAAAAGTTTGCTTACATTGGCCCCTAGAAAGCCTGTAACTGCTGAAGACTATTACATGGAATGGGCTCCCCAGGGAGGTGGTGGACTCACCATCCCCGGAGGTGTTCAAAAAACGTTTAGATGTGGCGCTTCGAGACATGGTTTAGTGGGTTTAGCGGGCATGGTGGTGTCAGCTATACAGTTGGACTTAATGATCTTGGAGGTCTCTTCCAACCATAATGATTCTATGATTCTATGATTCTATGGACTTCACTGTAGCCCCACTGCTCCAAGGTACAGGGGAATGGTTGGAATCAAGTAATGATGACCAGCAGACTACGACATGAAAGCTAAAGGACAAAGCTGAGGCTTGACATGCTCCTGGTTCAGCTCTGACTAGTCTGAGATAGGACAGCCACATGAAGGAGACTTCCAAGACTGGTTCTTCGCAAGTCCTCCTCCTCCAGCCCCTCCTTGACCTCCTCCACCTCCACTCACACTTCCCCCTGCCACTCCTCTCTTTCCTCCTACCCCTCCTCTGCCTCTTTCCTCTCACCTCACCTGGGCCACTCTCCCACTGACCAGTGTCCCTCATCCTTGCTCAGCCCCTCAGCCCATCAGTGCCCACCTCCCCACTACCCACATGGTGCCAAAGAGAAGCAGAGGCAGCCAGAGGCCTCTCAGCCATCTCTGCCTTCAGCACCCATCCAGGATCCAAAATGTCCCCAGCTGGGCTACGAGCAGGGAGGGGAGGGAAGACCAATTACTTTTAAACACTTTGTTTTCCAAAGCAGTTCTTTGGCGTGTTTATAAGATAAAATTAATGACTGCAGTTCCCACCAAGAACAACTACAGATGCCATTTCTATGCACACAGACAAATTGCACCCATCCCGCAAAACCCAAGAATGCTATGTAGTTCTGAGATGGTCTGTAGCACAGCTGTGCCTATGAACAGTGACAGAGCACAGCACCCCAAAGGCAGGCACTGGAAAATGTTGAGGCAGTTAATGCCATGGCAAGTGTGACCCTGCATCAGGATGCCCCTCCAGTCACTTCTGATTTAAATACAGGAGCGATGGTTGATCTCTGGGGAATCTGGACCTTGATGTGGCTTGCAATACCCAGAGATCAAAGGTAGAGAAAATCTGGTAGGAAGATACAGGCAGTTCTCCTGTGCTCCCGTGCCAGCAAACCCATCCTGTTGCTCCCCTATGGGATTTGTCAGAAGGTGGATGGGGTGCTGGGATGGGGAGGGATGGGTGGAGGTGAGGTGAGCACAGTGAGATGACAGTATTAGAGAGACCTCATGGTTCATCTTCTGTAGAGGTAGGGCTGTGTGTCCAGAGCTTGGCAGCGAAGAGGGCACCGAACAGCACTAAGCAATGATCAGAAAAATTGACCCTAGGCATACTGTTAGAAGATGGTTATACTCAGACCATTTTAGTTAAACACTCCTTGTGTTACATCTCTAACAAGATAAGCTCTGCCTCACTCTCCAGCAGTAACACCACATCAAACTTTGTAGTGCAAAGTTAACTATGTTACACAATTATTCTAGAAAGGTTTGTGTTAAAAGTTCAAGATCTGGCCTTCCCACCGTTATCTGAGAAACCCTGTGAAGTCTGCGCATGGGCAATGCGTAAGGATGAATGACAGGTTAAACACCCTGCCCTTGGTTCACACATGTCTAACATGGATGCTCACCTGCAAAGAACCACCTCCTATAAGCCTCCTCAGGCATCCTTCCTGCACAGGAAGGCCTTGCACTGTCATACCCTGAGCAGGTGCTTAAACTATAAGAACAGTAAAGTTTTAAACACAAAAAGAATATAAAAAAATGTGTGAACTATAAAACATTTTAAATTACATTTGGTTCTAAGTTGCTTCATTCACTAACACTTTTTTTCATCTCCAAGCTTACTTTATTTATTTGTCAGCACAATTAATTTAAAAATCATAAATGGGGAAAAAAGTTGAGTTAGCTGCTAGGAAACCAAAAGGAAATTTGCTATTTAGCTGACTGCTATTTGAATTGCTGCCACACAGAATGATGGTGAAAATAATTTTTTTTCCCCTCTGTGTGCAGGTGAATATTGTAATGGTTGGTTTAGGCTTTAGTTTAACAGCACATGGAGTCTGTATCTTTCAGCTGGGTACATTTATTTCAAGGTACTTAGAAACTGACTTTTATGAGATTATTTAGGCAGTGATTATTTTTGTTGAGAAATGTGTCCTTTATCCCTCTCATTCATCCACTGCTAAGATATTTCTGTTTGTCAGAATGCCTCCATTTCTGATAAACGACTGAAGACTGACTGCTACACTTTATTAAAAAGTAATAACAATTTTTGTACGCACCCTTCACATTGTAAGGGGGGGACCATGAATCAAAGGACACTGCCTGTCTGGGCCTGATAAATGCATCGTTTACCAGCTGAGGAGTTATTTAGGACTGGCTATTAATTTAAATCACATTTATCTTCCCTGAATGGGGGGAGGTTGCTGTGATAGGACTGCGAATGACCAATAGTGCAGCTAAGTGCACATTATTTATTACTACCGCCTGCAAAGCACTGCACAATATGTTAAAAAAAACCAGTGCCAATTACCATGGTTAATCTAGTCAGGGCAGTAACAAATTTCTTCCTAACACAAGCCAATTTCTACACTTGTACTTTTTAGTCTCTGGAAAGTCAGTGTTTGCTCAAAATTCCTGATCATTAAAACCAGGTTATTTATCCTCTTCTAAAACATGATAGGCAATACTAGCACCCTTAAGTCTTTTCTTTATTGTGAAAAAAAACCTTCGTTAGGCATTTAGGAATAGAAATTTCTGGAGTGCAATAAAATCATGTAAACCATGTTTTCTAGGAGATTTTCAAGTTTTGTTCCGAGGCATCTCAGAAAAGAGCAGCTTTACTGAGGCTTAGGGAACAGTTAGGCAGAGCTGCTCTGGGCCACTGCCATCTAAACTTTTCAGGAAATTTCACACACAGAATTAAAGCAATTCTGATGAAAAACATCATACATAGGGCTTTGTAAAACCCAGTGTGTGAAGTCAACCTGCTGCATGTGCTTATGAGACATAGTCATCTATTTCTTGTTGCTATGGGCTAAGGTAGTGGTTGTCAAGGCAGTCACCTCTGAAATTTGTAAGTGTAACTAAAATCAATGTTTTTTGAAGAACAGCTGCTGATTGCGCTAAGTGCATCTGCAGTGGTGGACGGTCACCTCCTGAGAACTTACTGAGAACAAGAAGTTCCTGAGATGGACAATAAGGTGTCCATTGTGGCTCACCCCAAGCAGATGACAGAGCATAGGGGTGTAGTAAGGTAGACACGGACACATGGAGAAAGAAGGAACTGCAAACACTGAAACCATAATTCTTCTCCTTCTTGCCTGCAGGAGAATATCGATGACAAAGACAAGAATAAAGCATTCATTTATTTGTCTGCAATCATTTACATTCACACTCCCTGTTCTTGTTCCCTACCTATGACAACACTAGAGTCCCTTCCAGCATTCTGCAGGAATGTTGTTTCTTCTTAATGCTGACTGGTCATCCCTCTCCAACAAACAAAATCTATTTTTTCCCATTGGTTATGAAAATCTTAGTAATAAGCAAATTTCTATGGAATAGCACTCAACAAGCAACAGTGATTTGTAGTTGCTACCTCTACAGAGGTTTAACCATACCTCATATTCTGACAAGTTTATCACTACTGTTGTCTTGCATGTCAACAATCCTATAACTGGAAGAACAGCTAAGTAATGATTATCAATGTCTAATAATACCGTCCAGTGTTATATATGAGTAATGCTGGTCTTGCGCACTTGTTGCATCAACTCCCAGTAGTAATTAAGTCTTCATTATTAAAAGAAAAGAACAAAGACTGAGCATCATGTTTGGAGAAAGTGTTGGGTTTTCCATCCTGTTACCCTCAGAAATAAGCATGATATTTTTGTGCAATTAATCCTAAAATTAATAAACAGAAATGAGAATAAAAATATATAGACACATTATCAGAGAGGATTTGTTCTAGCAAAGTGTGGTAAATACAGGTCCCTGAAAGTCTGAAGCACT
Organism: Cariama cristata; assembly: GCF_000690535.1. Classification (NCBI taxonomy): domain Eukaryota; kingdom Metazoa; phylum Chordata; class Aves; order Cariamiformes; family Cariamidae; genus Cariama; species Cariama cristata. Next base: position 34,490 of record NW_009603459.1, read on the forward strand.
TGAATTAGACATAAGACCTTTACAAATTTTTTTAAGCAGTGATAGTAATTAACTAACTGAATAACTAACCAGAGGTCATACTGATTTTTCTATCAAGAGAATATTTTAAGGCAAGATGGTGTCTGTTTTACTCCCTTGAGGTATATCTGATGCTCTTATTCAGCCACATAACAGGAACTATTCCAGGACATTTGATTAAAAAGAAGATTTTCATAATTGTCTCTTCATTTCTAAAAGTCTACACAGTTCTGGGAACCTGCCTTTCTTACGGGTATAAACTTCTTGCTTACAGCTCTGAGGATTTGTGGCATACCATTGGAATCTAGGGTTGGAAGGGAATGTGACGACTAAGTCCAATTCCATGCTCTTGCAAGCAACAATATCATATAATCTTTTTAGACTTATCAAACTCCACCTTAAAAGCAATTAGTTTTTTGTTCCTCATCCTCTACACCCTTACCATGCTTGGGAAGCTCTTCCAGGGAGTGATTGCTGTGTTAGATAAGATCCCTTTTTCGAATTTCCAGCATAAATGTACTTACCTATTTCTTTTCATTCCAAAACTGGCATTCAGCTTAAATAATTCCCTTCTCTCCCTTGCGTTCATCTCTGTATGTATTTATAGACAACAATCAAATCTCCTGTAGGCTCTGGTTTGTTAGGCTAAACATGCCAAATTACTTTGGTGTCTTTTTGATATTCATGTACCAGATCATCCTACTAGTGCTTCTCTGTGTTGTTTCCAGTAACAGTTCATGTTTCCTTTAATGGTCTCAAGATTAGGTTTTATTAGGGTGTTGCACAGTGCTACTAATATTTTCCTAGTACTCCATACTGTACCTCAGAAACACATTTACCTTTTTTCACAGCTTCAGTATACTGGCAGCTCATGGTCATACTGTGATCAACTACAGAGTTTAGGTCACTCTCCTCTTGGTGATTTCTGACAGATGAGCTCTCAGCTTATAGCAGAGTATTTGTGTTATTAGTCCCTGAGTGACCTTGTACTTTGTGCTATTGAATTTCATCTTACTTCTATTCCTGTCGATCTCAAGGCTATCTGATTCTTTCATTGCAATACCCCGATCCTCCTCCATACTGATGATGCATCTTGGCACTGGTGCTATCAATACTTCTGTGCACTAGTAAGATCTCTAATAAAAATACAACCACTGTCTTACTGAAACATGTCAAAACTGGACCAAGAGAAACTACTGCTATACTCCAGACTGATAGTCCCCTTTTTATACACTCTAGTCACCATACTCTTTAGTATAGTCCCCTTTTTATATACTCCAGTCACCATTGTCTTCAGTCAGCCTTTTACCTGCATTATATATCTCCTCTGACAATCTTCGGCATCTCCAGCTTTACCAGTTTTACTGGTCCTCATTTGCACCATGGTTTTGATGTTTGATATCTGAATATCTTCCATTTGTATGACGCTAGGGATGCAAGGGTGGATTCTTGTGTTCTTTTGTAGCTGTTCCTTGGCACCTGATTTCCAAATTACTGTCTTACAAAAGTGCCTCAGATAGGTCTTTCTAAGAATATTGATCTGGACCTTTACGAAACTGTGCTGGAAGGTGACAACAGGAATGGGACAGACTGCCTGGTGGGACTGCAGCTTTGTATTGTCTGAGACATAGCAGTGAAGGAAAACACAGGCGCTGAAGTGAAGTTGAACAGAAGTTTGTGATTCAAATATGTGGCAAAAAAGAGTGCATTACTTTCAAATTTTAAACTATCAGGAATAGCAATATGCCAGCTTCCTGTCAAAAGCACAGAATAGAATGAATATTTTCAGGTCAAAAGCTGCTATCATTTCATATAGTTTTTCATAACCCAGAGTTGTACAGACTGAATATTCAGGGCAGACAGATTTACCCTGAAGAGTTTGCATGTCAATCATTTGTAGTGCAAAGAATGGGTTGATTCCACGTTGGGTCACACTTTACTTCACTTACTATGAATTCCCCAACCTAATATTTAAGCTGTGTTATATGAAAAAATATTTTTTATCATGTTTGTGCCATGTTATGACTCTAAGCATTTTGTTTTCTACATAGACTATAGAAAAATTCTTGACCCGGTTAATCTTCAGGCTCTGGTCTTTCTCTGAGTAAAAGATACACAGACACCTCGGGAGCTAAACACAGAAGATCACACTACTTGTTCTATTGCTTCAATTCTTTCTTTTTTACCAAGAAATATTTGTAGGAGCTCAGTCTGTGTTACTTCCTTTGCTTACACTGCAGGTATTCAAAAGACAGTCAGTCCTAATTATCCCATCCCCCTTCACACATGCCCACACCCAATTAATAATGTTCAGTGATGTATGAAGCTGAGTTTACATTAATGTAATTTTTTAATAGATTAAAGTGGTGTATGTCTCAGGCATTTTATAAATAAATGTCACTAATTTATAAATACTTGTGCTACCCTGGGGAGCACAGACTGTGAAGGGGAAAGGGCAACAGGGGTGCAATCCTCTCTCTTCCCACTCCCATTTGTAGCTCCTGGGGATGCTCAAAGAGATTAAAACTTGCTCTTGCCAAATCCTAGGACATGCAGCTATTACTTACCGAGCATAGCGCAACACAGTTTAGACTCAGAAAAGAGCAGCTCTGGAACTTACTCCTTGCTACCACTGTTATAAAGATTGAGATTTTCTCTAAATAAGGAAAGCAAAATGTTCAGGTACACCAGAATCAAAATTTCTCTGTCAAACCGTATTCCTGATGCCTTTGCAGAGCCTGAAGCTCTGCTAAACAGACAATAAATATGTGTGTCTGCATGTGAGGAGCTGCAGGACTGAAAGGTTTTAAATTCAGAGTCACAGTTACCAGATCAATGAAATGAAGATTATCTGTCACTTAAATCACAGTTAATTGGAGTTAATGCATGAATTTAATTCCACGTTGCAACTTGGAGCGAGAGAGTAAAATGGCACAGAAATGCCTAAAAAGAGAAAGTAACACCAGACAAAATTTCAAAAGTAGCCACTGATGTTGTCTGGCTTGGTCTTGAGCCTTACTTGTGCATGTGTGTGGAAAGTTAATAAGATGCAGCACTATCCAAATGTTCTTTGGAATGTCATCTCTTTTGTGGTCATTGTTTCTAAATTTCTAAGAATCATGACTCATTTTTATTTCATTTATTATTGTAGGTCTGTACATTTCTGAAGCAGGAACTGAGCACACATTTGTACAGTGTCTAGTGTATGTGTGAAACGATAGCCATAAATACTCCTCCAAACCAGGACCTAAGTATATGATATAACTGAAAAAATGAAATATTTTTTTAAATTTAATACACTAAATTACAAAAAGAAAGGAAGTTATGCTTCAGTCCCCAAATATTAGCATAAACAATGAATATTCATCTAAGGTAGCGACAACATTTTTTTTAGCTTTTTTACAAAATTAACCAAAAGATTAAATGAATAGTTTTTGCTGTATACAGCTGACCTCTCCCGTCTTTGTTTTTTAACAAGTAAAAGAGAGTATTTTCTTTTTAATTCAAGCTCAAGGTGAAGATATGATACAGGTATTTGTACGAAAATTTGAGGGAGTTTTGGATTTAGTCAGTGTCTGCAGTCCTTTTCTCCTGCTGTGTTTCCTGTGAGATGGGCTCAGAATATGCGGCTGCATTGTTCTTTTTGGGCTATGTTTGCAGACTATTTCAAGCCCATATCAATGCAACCCAAATAATCCTCAGAAGTTGCTTCATTATTTATTAGAAAAAGCAATCTGGCATGCGGTGTGTTATCGACAGCAGAAATCCAATACTCAAAGGTCACCAAAACAAATACCAGAAAGAAAAGGTGTTAAGGCAAATAAAAATACACCTTTTTAATTTTGACTGAATTGATTAAATAACAATTGAGTGGTGTCACAGGTCATAAGGCTTTGAGACATAAGGTCAGCTTAATAGAAAAGAGCCTGGGGCCATGTCACAGGGTATGCTCTGAGGCCTAGCACCGAGGCCACATCATTGTGCTTGCTCCTGCCCTTACCCCATGTAGTCTGAAATGAAGAAATGCCTAAACAGAATAGAGACAGTCTAAATAGACTAGTGCTTATCGCTGAGGGCTACCCCCTGAGTCAATGCTGTTTAGAACTGATTGCTTTATTTGAAGTGAGAGTACTGGGCATCTCTCAGTAAACATTTTATAAAATTCAGTAAGCTGAGGGGAAAAAAACAAAAACAAAAACAAAAACCACACACACACAAAAAAAAAAAACCAAAAAACAAAAAAAAAAACAAAAAACCAAAAAACCAAGGCAGCAAAAAACCTTTCTACACCAGCAATACTCTATAATATATGTACATCTCATTACAGTCCCACAGTTCAGCCCAGACATTTCAGGACTGACACAAAATGACTGAAATAGAAAGTTAAACACTTAAATACACTGAAATCAAAAGAACTTTCTATGGGATTTTGAGAAGGAAAAACTGTACAGTGGCTTATACGCACTAATACGTTCACACTAACATTAACTAATGTTATACTATTTGTGTACAAGTGCTGGTTTTTTGTATGTTAAATTGTTTTGTTCCTAAAAATAGCTAGCTGAGGGAATCTACTGCCACAGAAATGCGTACCTTCAGATGCTGTGATTGATCTTTTTTAAAGGGCTTGGTAATTTTACATTTAATAATAGAAATGAAAAAAATCTTGGTCTATATCTAGTTCAGCCAGCTACTTAGACCTATGCCCCCTCAAAGCACATGAGAAACTAAATACATTGACTTCAGCAAAAAACATGTGCAACTATTGTATTCAGAAGTCTCTTTCTTGCAACTCAGTATACAGGAAATTCAGTATAGGAAAGTAAAATAAAAATATATCCAGATCATTTAACACTTCCATGAATATATGCTGGGTCCAGTGGAGACTAAGGCATGTCTCTCTATTCTGTGGCTGCTGTTTCTCCTACCACTCTTCTCTCCAACTTTCTCTGTGTTTTTCCCACCTTGAACTGGTAAGGTAAACAACTGCCACTGAAATGTATAACAAAATTTCTCTATTGAAGAGAGCTGGTCTGGAAATAGATTGTCTTTTTTCTTGCATAGACATGTATAGCCTATTTTGGTTCACTGATGCTCCAGCATCCATTTGAAAACTAGCTCCTGCAATTCCCTGCTAGTTCCCAGGCTTCCCATGGCAATGGTGTTGCTAAATTTTGCTCTAGGTTTTGGCCTGATCATGCTCCCACTTAATGAATGGCTAAACTTCTGCTGATTCTCAGGACAGTGATTCTGATTTTCATTTGTTATTTAAATTATAATTTTGCAGACTAGTACACTGACTCACTACACAACTCGTGTACTGGGAAGTTCTAGAGTCTACCTATCTATTCATTTTTCAAAATCTGTCATTATCTATGAAACATGTAAGATGGTGCACAAAAATGATATTTTAATCTAGTTAGACAATTATTAATAAATTATAATTTTCAAATGCAAATAGTATTTAAGGAAGTGAGGTATGGGATCAATTAGATGACAACAATCAGTGTCTCATATGACTTCATGGTGGAAAGAATGTTTTTTACCACTGAGAATCTGACACTCCTTTTAATGTATGTTCTACTTAATGACAAGTTATTACAGCAATTTTAGTCGTTTGAAGTTGGAAAAAAATAGCTTTTGTTTTAAGACTGTTAGTCTATCTATTTTCTCTACTTCTTGTCCTCGAAGAGTTTGTTTCCCTTTCAATCAGTTTATTTTAAGAAATAACCCATGACTTCAAAAGATAATGCTTTAAAATGTAATTGTATAAACTGAAGTTCAGGACCTCCTTTGTCTACAGACATCAAAAGCAAGAATTTTAATTCACAAACATTCTTATCAACAGTGGTAAAGCATAGAAATCACTCAACAATACAGATAATGTTTAGTACTCTGAAGAAAGGAGTCTGAACAGTATCAATTCTAGAGAGTGTAGAAATACAAAGATACATTTTCCTAAAAGGGCCTCTTTTTGTGCACACAGAAACATCTGTGTATGCAGTTTTCAAGTACCTGGACACAGATAGAATGAATTCTAGGACTTATACTTGCAAGAAAGAAAATGTTATTTATCAAAAGTGTCATTTAGAGAAAGTGTTTCTTTCTGTGGAAATTACTTCTCAGTTCTGTATACTCTTGTCCTGCAGTTAGTGATGTGGTTTGTGTACGCATAGAAGAAGGTTGGACTGCAGCCCTTTAAAAAATTGTTCAAATTGATGACATATTACCTAGTGTGGTGGGTGGAAAATTGCAATGGAAAAAAATGCATGTTAATGTGCAGAAATAATGCACAAGTACTTGATGGCTGGAATATTCTTTCCTGTGCAACCTGGACATGGTCCTCCCAGTAAGGCAAGACTCTCCTATTCACCAAACCTCATAGCCAGGGAAGAGGCAAGGAGGAACTGTGAAGAAGTACTGGCTCATGAACAGCCTGAAGGTCTCTGATCCTTCACACAATAGGGCTAATGCAGACAATACTAGCTCCCAATAATGCTGGATTTTCAATGCCCTGGTGATTTGCAGGTTTGTATAATGACCTTTTCATCTTCGTAACTCATAGCAGGACTTTTGTTGGCAGTCTAGACAGAGAACCAGATAAACTAATGACTGATGTAATATCTATACTTTCAAAGCTTTCTCTTTTGGGGAGGAACTGAAACATATGAACACAAACGCTATGCACCATGTGTCCCCTGCCCACCTTTACTTTCCAGGCTGGGAAGCACTGCTGTAGGAAGATTATAACAGTCACAGTTTTTCTGGATTCAGGCAGAACGTTTACTTTCTGATCTACTTTCTCCCTCTCATGGTAATCTCAGTCCCTTGTGAAGAATGGGGAGATGCAAGTGTTGTAGACCATTCATGACAACTCCGCAACATTTCTTGTGTGCCAGCAGCCTTGGATTAGATTCTTGTATTAAACGCCCGAGTTTTAAAGGGTTTGAGCACTTAACAACTTAAGTTTACTGTAAGGGTGGGAGACAGATTCTTGTACTTCTGGCATGGACCTGTTTGTTTAGGCATCTGACATTAAGAGTTTTAAGTGGTTTTAATAAACTGAGATGATCAACTTCAAAAAATGGTTGTGACTACAATGTGTCTCCATTAGGCATCTTCAAAAGTATTGGCTTAAATCAGGATTCATGAACTGAACTTCTGTCTCCTTGGTTTGCTTATTTACTTTTATTAACTGCAGTGTTTAACCTCTCACCTTCTCCTTAGTAATGTATTCCAAATTACACCTTTTATCTGATTTTGCATTAGGCTAGTAAGTCTGCCTAACGCTAAAAATTTATGCTGAAATACTGGCATAAATATTCTTAACTTTGCCCTTTCTGGGTCATATTCCCCATTCCGATTTTAAAATCTATATTAGCTCATGTTCTTACTTGTATCTTATCTGGCACTCTTCAATTCTGCTTCATAGATTAAATAAAATTGGGTAAATTCTCTGAGGTTTCATTCAGTCTTTTCTTCTCAGTAAATTAATCCAGGACACAATGTCCTGCGAGTGGATAGAGGGTTAATCAGTGTTTGCATAACCTTTTCCTGAACTTTCCTAAGTTTTCCAATTAACTGAGGTAACTGAAAAAAACCACACGTTTTGTGGTGTACAGTGTTTCCCAGTTAGTAAAGTTGTTTTAAGCAGCCATGCATATTTCTAAAGATGCTTACTAAAACGTGAAAGTTTAAATCATTACTCACTGTGTATGAGAAGCACCAGCTTCTCTTACATGGCTGCTCACGATTCACCTTCCTATTAGTTTGTGAGCAGTAAAACAGATTTCTTCTCTGTAGATGAAAAAGCCTTGTTTTGCAGAAGCATTTTATAAAAGCTCTCTTTCCACACTCTGTACATTGATGGATGGTGCCATACAGCCTGAGAAGATGTCATTAAAGGAGATACCAGGCAGGTGTG